>NC_140023.1:11327912-11385763 GCF_964263955.1 Coregonus lavaretus | reverse complement strand
TCATCTCTGAGTCAGAGACCCCATTGATGTCATAACATGGGACTGGGGAGGTGTCCAAAGGGTGGTGTCATTATACTTTTTTTAAATCCTGAGAGCGACGTCAAAAGCTGATGAGTTTTGCTCAGTAAAAATTAAAGAGGAACAATGTAGACTAGAGCATTACTCGTCAGCACAAGTCACTCATTTCCTACCATGTCTTCTTCTGCTTTGATTTCAGGATCTGAACAGATCCACCAATGTAGTGTTCCAGGCCCACCATGTGACCCGGAGCAAGAGAGGTCAGGTGGTGGGCACCAGAGGAGGCTTCAGGGGCTGCACCGTCTGGCTCACAGGTAAACCGCTCACCATAGCCAATACTCAATGGATTGTCACTATTACATGTTGCTATTACAGTAATGTGTTACTAGTGACTGTAGTGATAATGATACTGTTGAGTATTGGCTAATCTCACCTGTACATTCTCCATGTGTCCACCGCCAGGTTTGTCTGGTGCTGGGAAGACTACCATAGCCTTTGCCCTGGAGGAGTACCTGGTGTCCCACGGCATCCCCTGCTACTCACTAGACGGGGACAACATCCGCCACGGCCTCAACAAGAACCTGGGCTTCACAGCCATCGACCGTGAGGAGAACATCCGACGTATTGCTGAGGTGGCCAAGTTGTTCGCAGACGCTGGCCTCGTCTGCATCACCAGCTTCATCTCTCCTTACACCAAGGTCAGGGGTCATTCTCGGGAGTGTCTGTCTACCCATTTCTGTTGGTATTGGTGGTATTGTCTTGTGTAGAGTGTTCTGGTGCAAAATGGATGCCGTATATCTAGTATACTGTGTGTTACGATTGACAAGACAGCATTCTGACAATCCTGTTCCCCCTCCTCTTTTGTCTAAAGGATCGTGATGATGCGAGGAAGATCCTAGAGAGTGCTGGGTTACCCTTCTTTGAGGTGTTCATCAATGCTCCTCTGGAGGTGTGTGAGAGTCGCGATGTGAAGGGCCTCTACAAGAAAGCCCGTGCTGGAGAGATCAAAGGTACACACTTTTGGTCCTTTGTTTACATTTTGGTATCCATACATCGAAATGTAACTTCTTATTATAAGGGAAAGAACATCAAATTCCCTCTATGGGTTCCATTTCTATCTGAAAGAGTCAATCAAACATCCTTTTAGAAAGGGAATTCTAATGGATCTACCTGTGTTCTCAGGCTTCACTGGGATCGATGCAGAGTACGAGCGGCCCGAGGCTCCGGAGTTGGTGCTGAAAACAGGAGAGATCACCGTGAACGAGTGCATCCGGCAGGTTGTGGACCTGCTTAGAGAGCAGGTGAACATGACAGACAGCTCACCTTTTTTACCCGCTCGTCTAGCTCTAAACTAGAAAAAAAGTCAAGCGTATGTAATGGAATTGACACCAAACCTAGCTTATAACAAACATATCAAGACAAAACAAAACGTATCATAAGGGCTTGAAAAAAACGACCAAAGTGATAACTGCAAATGCATACAAACCACCTGTCATGTTATCTTCATATGACATTGTCTTCTCTCTCTGTAATTGTTCAGAGTATTGTTCCAAGTGGAATCACAGAGGAGGTGAATGAACTATTTGTTCCGGAGAACAAGCTGAAGCTGGTTCAGGCCGACGCTGTCACACTTCCCACAATCAGCATCACCAAGGTAACAACATACCTCTCCACTACCAATCCACATGTTCTTTATGACTACCCAAATGACCATGGGTCAATATTTGACTGGATGGCAGGCTGTGCTCACAATCTCTCTCTTTTGGATTGTACTATATGTTCTAATGGACTGGGCTGATTGCCCAATGTTTGAAAATCAATTAAAGTCAAACATAGTAGATATGCTGCTACAGTATTTGCATTGTATGTGATATGATTTATGGTTGAATTACTGTGATAGGTAAACCCTAGTATCCTGATAAGTGGAGTTATTAGTACAACGCTACTTACTGTATTGTGGTAAAACTGTAATAAATATGTGCATTTGGAAACTAAAACTGTATGAACCACCATGAAGCATGGAGGTACAGTATATCACATGAAATTGGTTTGATGGAAAGTCTTACTTTACTATCTCTGTTTCTTCATGAACTGTTTCTCATTCAGCATGGTTTCGTGTGGACTCTGCCACCCCTGATACCAGCCAATATCTCTAACATATCAGCTGTTAAGGGAAATTATTAACGGTCAGTAAGTTAAATCCCTACCCGTTTGATGTATATTACCCCCGGTCTGTCCTGTTCAGTTGGACCTCCAGTGGGTGCAGGTGCTGGCCGAAGGCTGGGCTACCCCACTGAAAGGCTTCATGAGGGAGAGGGAGTTCCTCCAGGTGCAGCATTTCGGCAACCTCCTCGACGGTAAGAACCACACACACACCCTTATAATACATCATAACATTACTCAGCCAATTCTTATTCTCCCCTCTTCATAATGGAGTGAGTGACAGTGGATGGATGTTATATAAAGTTGTCTCTAATTGTTATCCTGACCATGTGACTATAGGCAATAACCATGGCCCTGAGTTTCCCTTGGTAGGTTCACATGGTCAGCACAAACTCCTGGCCCTATCATCACACACATTTATCTTTCCCTGGTTCAGATGGAACCATCAACCAGTCTATTCCCATTGTCCTGCCTGTTACCACGGAAACCAAGCAGAGGCTGGACGGCTGTGCGGCGGTAGCTCTGGAGTTCCAGGGAACCCGCGTGGCCATTCTAAGACGGCCAGAGTTCTACGAACACCGCAAAGAGGAGCGCTGTGCCCGTCAGTGGGGCACCACCTGCCCCCAGCACCCCTACATTAAGGTTATAACCAACCACACATGTCCATGCATAGTTGTTTAGCAAACATAGATGTCCTTTGATGTGTTAAAGCAACACTCTGTGCACACTCTTGTGCATACCAATTCCAAGCTATAATGGAGTTTAATGAAGTTGCACTTGAACATATCCATCACATATCCATCGCATGAAATATATTGATATTATGTCATTCATATCTCTACAACATCCACACTCTTTTACAGATGGTGATGGAGGGAGGTGATTGGCTCGTGGGTGGCGACCTGGAGGTGCTGGAGCGAATCAGATGGAACGATGGGCTGGACCAGTACCGCTTTACTCCACGGGAGCTCAAGCAGAAGTTTAAAGAAATGAAAGCAGGTTAGAAGAGTTCCTCTAAAGGCAGTACAAATATACAGTACATGGCATATTGCACAAAATATACATTTGAGTAGGCCTTTACACTCGTACCCGTATACGGGTTGAAAATGGCAGATTTGGCACTGATAAGCGTCTAAATTGGAACACAGTGGCTGTACAGTAACATGCTATAAATGATGTCAGAGCTCAGGTTCTGCGCTTCACAGCGCTGTATGGGTTTGACTGACAGCCGTTCTGAACTTGAGCACTTCGCGCGACAAGAAGTTGCCCCCATCCCTCCCGCTAATTGGGCAACCTTTGCACATTTTTGGTTGTCTGAGTGAGGAAAATGCTGTAAATGAAGATGACTCAATGTGTTTTCAAAGATGAGACTTTGAGGATTATAATAAATACCGCTTTGATGTCATACAAGCAAGCCAAACACCCATTAGAATTGCATTGTGAAAGCCTAACACTGTAATATCGTATTTTATAACTTAGCTAGTCATGCTAGCAATAGAACAGGCTTTCAAATGATGCCCACCTGTCCCAGATTGCGATTTTTAATGGACCGTTTTTGGATTGCTTAAACAACAACAGTAATTATGTGATGGTGGGGATGCAGGGTTGTTTTCCAAACAAAACAACTACAAGTGTGCTTGCTCTAGTTCCTCAATAGCAGAGCTAGGAGAGCTAAAAAACAACAACATTATAGTTAAAGACTCTTCTTTGAGTCATAAAAGCGCATTGAAATTTCTTAGGAACTGTGCACACTTTGGAGAGGTGTGTGGCCACTTGGAGACACCAGTTAGTCCTCTCACTCAAACTCTTTACATTGTTTTGTCTTATGTTGCACATACCCCACATTTTCCAGGAATATTCTTATCATGTTACTGAATATATCCAGAGTATTTTCAGTTTTCGTTATCAACAAATGCGGTGAAAAGTACAGTAAATGTAAAATGCACATAAAATCAACTGTGTAATGTTTGGATTCAGTCTTGTGTCAGGTGAACAGTTGTGTCCTCACCTTTGGTCTAATAATGTCCCATAATCTCCAAACTGTCATTCAATTGCTACCGTGGTTATGCATATACTTTTCATATTTATTCTGTGAAAAAAACATTCAATTTAGCCCAATCCGTATAGGCCAAGTGTAAAGGGTTAAAGATTAAGTCTAAATAAATGAAGGTTTATGTTTAGCTACAGAGGACCAGATGCAAAATGGTACTAGCATCCATGCTACTTTTTGCATCTGGTCCTTGTCAAATGCTTCTGAAAAAAACAATACATTTATATGTGCATGGTAGAATTTCTTGTTTGCACTAGATGGAGACATATTCCTCTGTGTGAGACGTTGAGGACTGTTTCGTCATGAGTCAACTGTTGTGCGTACATTTTCACCACCTATGATATCTGCAATCACAATGGTGTTGACCACCAGATGCCATCTTCGCCTTCCAACTGCGGAACCCGGTCCACAACGGCCATGCCCTGTTGATGCAGGACACCAAGCGCCGTCTCCTGGAGCGGGGCTACAAGCGACCCGTCCTCTTGCTGCACCCGCTGGGGGGCTGGACCAAAGACGACGACGTGCCCCTGGACTGGCGCATGAAACAGCACGCTGCAGTACTGGAGGAGGGGGTACTGGACCCCAGCAGCACCATAGTGGCTATTTTCCCCTCCCCCATGATGTACGCTGGACCCACTGAGGTATGGGTCAAAAACACAGCCATCAACACATTCATAGTTTTTGTGTGTTTAGCAGGGGATATGATGCAGTATTTAGTCAGTTACAGTACTTAAACCCCCATTTGGCTAGGCAGATGATGTCACTGTAGGGCTGTGAATACCCTATTGTGTTAGTCCATCCACTAAGGATAACAGATTTAAGACCATAATGTGCGTGATTATGTGTGAGCATACATTTCTTTTTCCCTCAGGTCCAGTGGCACTGCAGGGCGCGGATGATCGCCGGAGCTAACTTCTACATTGTGGGCCGTGACCCAGCGGGCATGCCCCATCCCGAGACCAAGCAGGACATTTATGAGCCCACCCATGGGGGTAAGGTCCTCACCATGGCCCCAGGCCTCACCTCTGTAGAGATCATCCCCTTCAGAGTGGCCGCCTACAACAAGACCAAGAGGGCCATGGATTTCTACGACAAGGACCGGTGAGTGGAATGTGAAAGATTGATTATGGCTTTTGTAATGCATATTTACAGATTATTTTATACAGAGCCTGTGGTGGGAAATGTGGGTCAAAGAACCTTCAAAAGCAGACACTGCTGATCATTTTCCTTCTGTCTCTCTCTTTATCTCATCTCCATCCATCTCGCTTCCCCTCCTCTGCCTTTCACAGACACGCTGAGTTTGAGTTCATCTCGGGCACCAGGATGAGGAAGCTGGCGCGGTGCGGGGAGAACCCCCCAGATGGCTTCATGGCCCCCAAGGCCTGGAAGGTCCTGACTGAGTACTACAGCTCCCTACAGAAGGACCAGTAACCCAAACACCCAAGCTCTTAGAAGGGCAACAACTCTAGTCCTCGAGGAATGTTCTAGTTTGATGTTATCTGTAAGTCAGAGGTTTCATTTCATTATCCCGGTAGATGATTCAGTGAGTAAGGAATCCATTAATGACTGAAATCAAGTGAGACCAAGCAGTCCTGGAGGATTGGAGTTGTGTGCCTATCTTCATTGAAGGAAAACCATGTGATGTTGGAGGAGCTAGTGGTTGGGTTTAAGCAGTGAAAACATTCCTATGTTTGTCTATGTATGTGTAAGTCCATATATTTAAAGAAATTGTATACATATATGAGATATATTTAATCTCTAGAGACTAACATGTATTCCATGATTTTAAAATGTCCCCCACTCTTCTTATTTTGTGAGATCATTAAACAGGAGGTTATTGATCGCTTTACCTCCCAAAAGCATTTTTGGATATTTAAAGATATGTGCCATTTATGATGATGCAGTAAATAAGTTGCAGGTGAGATTTAATTACATTTTAGAATATCACAACCTGCCTATTTGTATTCCAGATGATTGATTTATTATTGTTATTAGATTTTTTTTTTCTTCATATTTTTAAACAAAGCTTTTCATCTTCCAAACATAAGTGCCTTTTCTTCAGAATGTAAACACTGTTTAACGACTGTACTGTATAAAATGTCCCTTTCATGTTTCTAAGAAGTTTGATATGAAGAACCATAAAGAGTGTTATGATCATCAATAACTCTTGAATGAAAAATGTAAGCCAACTGTAAAGTCTATGTGAAGATTCAAAATGTCAGTGGAGAAATTGTGTGAAGAATGACATTTTATAGAAAACTAAGAAAAACTGTATTTATTGCATCAAACCAGAAAACTGTCTCAAATGGAATATTGTTTAAACAATTTATATGTCCATCCATGAATGTATCAAACAAGATTTTAAATAAATATTTTCTTCTCAACAAAATCACAATCTGGATTTCCCCATTCCAGAAACAACTTGATTTTATTTACAAGGTGTTAGTCAATCAGATAAAGATGAAAGGTTGGTACTGACTTTTGGATTCATAGAGCCTTTTTCTCTGCCGAGTACAAGACTGAAACTGCAACACTGCCCTCTGCTGGCAGGAGATTGTAATGCAAATAGTTCAGCATTTTACATTATGGCTCTTTTCAAGTTTTGTGATTTGAATTGGACATTGACTCTTCGGGGTGCCTTAAAAATAAAGGGTGGGACCAAATGTAACATTGACAATGCTTATGGGGATGTCAAATTTAATATTGGCTTATGGGGGTGTGCTGATAGGAGTACCCATCTATCACATGTAGAGACCACATGCAGTGAGCTATAAAAGTATTGGGACAGTGACACATTTTTTGTTTGTTTTGGCTATGTACTCCAGCACTTTGGATTTTAAATGATACAATGACTACAAGGTTAAATTGCAGACTGTCAGCTTTAATTTGAGGGTATTTTCATCCATATCGGGTGAACCGTTTAGAAATTACAGCACTTTTTGTACATAGTCCCCCCATTTTAGGGGAACAAAAGTATTGGGACATTTTCACTTATGTGTATTCAATTAGTTAAAAGTTAAGTATTTGGTTGCATATTCATAGTACGCAATGACTACATCAAGTTTGTGACTACAAATTTGTTGGATGCATTTGCTATTTGTTTTTGTTGAGTTTCAGATTATTTTGTGCCCAATAGAAATGAATGGTATATAATGTATTGTGTCATTTTGGAGTCACTTTTATCGTAAATAAGAATAGAATATGTTTGTAAACACTTCTACATTAATGTGGATGCTACCATGATTATGGATAATCCTGACTGAATCGTGAATAATGATGAGTGAGAAAGTTACAGATGCACAAATATCATAGCCCTCCTCCCAAAATGCTAACCTCTCCTGTTATTGTAATGAGGAGAGGTTAGCATGTCTTGGGGGTATAATATTTGTGCGTCTGTAACTTTCTCACGCATCATACTATGGGCCCGTGAACACAGGTAATTTGTTTCTTGCTTATAGTGAGGAAAAAAAGTATTTGATCCCCTGCTGATTTTGTACGTTTGCCCACTGACAAAGAAATGATCAGTCTATAATTTTAATGGTAGGTTTATTTGAACAGTGAGAGACAGAATAACAACAACAAAATCCAGAAAAACACATGTCAAAAATTTTATACATTGATTTGCATTTTAATGAGGGAAATAAGTATTTGACCCCTCTGCAAAACATGACTTAGTACTTGGTGGCAAAACCCTTGTTGGCATAGGTCAGACGTTTCTTGTAGTTGGCCACCAGGTTTGCACACATCTCAGGAGGGATTTTGTCCCACTCCTCTTTGCAGATCTTCTCCAAGTCATTAAGGTTTCGAGGCTGACGTTTGGCAACTCAAACCTTCAGCTCCCTCCACAGATTTTCTATGGGATTAAGGTCTGGAGACTGGCTAGGCCACTCCAGGACCTTAATGTGCTTCTTCTTGAGCCACTCCTTTGTTGCCTTGGCCGTGTGTTTTGGGTCATTGTCATGCTGGAATACCCATCCACGACCCATTTTCAATGCCCTGGCTGAGGGAAGGAGGTTCTCACCAAAGATTTGACGGTACATGGCCCCGTCCATCGTACCTTTGATGCAGTGAAGTTGTCCTGTCCCCTTAGCAGAAAAACATCCCCAAAGCATAATGTTTCCACCTCCATGTTTGATGGTGGGGATGGTGTTCTTGGGGTCATAGGCAGCATTCCTCCTCCTCCAAACACGGCGAGTTGAGTTGATGCCAAAGAGCTCCATTTTGGTCTCATCTGATCACAACACTTTCACCCAGCTTTCCTCTGAATCATTCAGATGTTCATTGGCAAACTTCAGACCGCCCTGTATATGTGCTTTCTTGAGCAGGGGGACCTTGCGGGCGCTGCAGGATTTCAGTCCATCACGGGATGATTCCTCACCGTTCTCATGATCATTGCAACTCCACGAGGTGAGTTCTTGCATGGAGCCCCAGGCTGAGGGAGATTGACAGTCATTTTGTGTTTCTTCCATTTGCGAATAATCGCACCAACTGTTGTCACATTCTCACCAAGCTGCTTGGCGATGGTCTTGTAGCCCATTCCAGCCTTGTGTAGGTCTACAATCTTGTCCCTGACATCCTTGGAGAGCTCTTTGGTCTTGGCCATGGTGGAGAGTTTGGAATCTGATTGATTGATTGCTTCTGTGGACAGGTGTCTTTTATACAGGTAACAAGCTGAGATTAGGAGCACTCCCTTTAAGAGTGTGCTCCTAATCTCAGCTCGGTACCTGTATAAAAGACACCTGGGAGCCAGAAATCTTTCTGATTGAGAGGGGGTCAAATACTTATTTCCCTCATTAAAATGCAAATCAATTTATAACATTTTTTACATGCGTTTTTCTGGATTTTGTTGTTGTTATTCTGTCTGTCACTGTTCAAATAAACCTACCATTAAAATTATAGACTGATCATTTCTTTGTCAGTGGGTAAACGTCCAAATCAGCAGGGGATCAAATACTTTTTTCCCTCACTGTATTTACGTGTTATTGTAAGGGATCGGGGGTTGGCTGGGTCTAGACAGAGTCTGACACTTCCCCGATCTACAGAGAGGGGGAGTCATCAGACTCGATCTGGTTCACCTGAGTTCTGAGCACACCTGTCAGTAATTAGTGTAGGATATAAGGTGTGCTCAGAAGTTCAGTCGGTGCGAGGTATTGTTCCATTGTGACTTGCTAAGCGTTTTGTTCCGAGAGAGAGAGAGAGAGAGAGAGAGAGATTGTTGTTTTTGATTACCCGTGTATCCGACCTGTGCCTTGTTGTTTGACTCCCCGAATTGCTTAATCCTCTACTTGTCTACCCCAGTGATTACAGTTCTCTGATCCTGTGCCTGTGACCTCGACTACGACTAAGCCCGCTCCATTGGTACCTCTGCCTGTTTATGCCTGGCCCGGTTTTGACCACAGCCCGCCCGACCACGATTAAGCTATTCCCTTATCTGTACTCTAATAAAGCATCGCTATTCTGCGATTGGATCTTACCACTCTGTCCGAGTATTCATTACAGAATACCTCGCCATTACCATGGATCCAGCGGAATTACAGAGGCGATGGGAGATACAGGAGAAACGGATGGATGAACTCCTGCAGCCACTCAACGCTGGTGCGGCTGAAGGCACCACCCCGAGCACGGTCAGTCCTCGTCCTACACCTCCGATTTCTCTACCGACTAGGTACGACGGGGAACCTGGCAAATGTCAGGGGTTTCTACTTCAGACGTCCCTGTATATGTCGTATAATCGTACTATGTTTTCCGATGACCGTAGCAGGGTGGATTTCATGATTTCTCTACTAACGGGAAGAGCACTGGATTGGGCTACTGCGCTTTGGGCAGCTGAGGTTCCCGAGTTGAATGCGGAAGTTCAGTTCAAGAGACTGTTCCAGGAGGTGTTCGACCACCCAGTATCTGGGCGTAGTGTGGGAGACCAACTATGCGAACTTCAGCAGGGCCGTCGCACCGTAGCCGACTACGCTTTAGAGTTCCGTACTATAGCAGCCGGTAGCGGATGGAGCGAGACGGCCTTGCTCACCGTTTTCCGAAGAGGGCTGCGCAAAGACGTACAGACTGAGTTGGCTTGTCGAGGAGATATCACTGCGCTACATGAGTTTATCAAAATAGCCATCTCTATTGATAATCTGATAGTGCAACACAAGGTATCCACAGTCCGGGAGCCCTCGATCACTGGTCCTAAGCAATCGACAGAGCGGAGGAGAGAATCTGAGGAGGAACCTATGCAACTGGGACGGTCACCTCTACAAGGGTCGGTGAGACAACAACGTCGGCAAGACGGACTATGCCTGTATTGTGGTCAGTCGGGTCATTTCGTTCGTCAATGTCCGGTACGACCAAACCGTACCCCAGGATATCGCCTCGGAAGTGCCAAACCGGTGAGTGAGACTCCAGTTTTGAACATTACATCTAAACAAATGTATGTGCCAGTTACCTTATCTGTCGGAGAGAAAGTGCGCAGGTTGGAAGGACTTATTGATTCCGGAGCGGCTGCCAGCTTTCTGGATATGGGTCTTGCTGAGGAGTTGGGAGTTCAACTTATCCCAATTCAACCCCCCCTGCGAGTCAACGCGCTAGACGGTGAGCCCATGGGCACTGGGTTCATTACGCACCGTACCGAGGAAATCAAGTTACAAGTGGGCTCCCTGCACCATGAGAACATCATTCTGTTCGTCATCTCCGCTCCACGGGAGCCGCTAGTCCTCGGCCACCCCTGGCTCGTTACCCATGATCCGGTCATCTCCTGGAAATCTGGCGAGATCACGGCTTGGAGTGAGGTATGTAGGGCAGAGTGCCTCATTTTACCTTGCAAAACGTCTACTGTGGAGGATGCGAAGGGTGCGGTGTCTACTGTTGTTCCTACAGAGTACCAGGATTACGCGCAGGTGTTCTCCAAGGAGAGGGCTACCGTGTTACCACCGCATCGGGCCTGGGATTGTGCAATTGATCTGCTATCCGGGGCTACACCTCCTCGCGGACGAATCTACCCTTTGTCACAGCCGGAACGGGAATCAATGAGCAAGTATATTGATGAGGCACTACAGCAAGGGGCCATTCGCCCATCTACGTCTCCCGCCGCATCCAGTTTTTTCTTTGTTAAGAAAAAGGATGGCGGACTGCGTCCTTGTATAGACTATCGAGGTTTGAACGATATTACCATTAAAAATCGTTACCCCCTTCCTTTGATTCCAGCAGCCCTCGAGCAGGTGGGGCAGGCCTCCATCTACAGTAAACTGGACCTCAGGAGTGCGTACAATCTGGTGCGCATTAGAGAAGGGGATGAATGGAAGACCGCCTTCATCACCCATCGAGGACATTATGAATATTGTGTCATGCCCTATGGACTTACTAACGCGCCCTCTGTGTTCCAGGCGTTCATGAATGACATTTTCAGGGACTTGATTGATCGCTTTGTCATAGTGTACATTGATGACATCCTAATCTACTCTAACTCTCTGAGTGAACATGTGTCCCATGTACGCCAGGTTCTGGACCGACTCCGACAACACTCTCTGTTCGTGAAGGCCGAAAAGAGTGAATTCCATGTCACGACGATTTCCTTCCTTGGGGCCATACTCACTCCCGACGGGGTAAAACTGGATGAATCCAAGGTGCAAGCTGTACGAGACTGGCCTCAACCCCAGACGGTGAAAGAGCTCCAGAGATTCTTAGGGTTTGCCAATTACTATAGACGGTTCGTGCGTAATTTCAGCACAACCGCAGCTCCCCTGTCGGCGATGACCAGCCACAAGGGTCGTGGTCTGAAATGGACGGAGGGGGCAGTGCGGGCTTTTGAGACATTGAAACAACGATTTACCACCGCTCCCATTTTATGTCAGCCGGATCCTACCTTGCCGTTCATCGTGGAGGTGGACGCCTCGGAGGTTGGAGTTGGAGCCGTGCTATCCCAGCGCCAAGGTGAGCCGCTCAAATCACGACCCTGTGCTTTTTTTTCTAAGAAGCTGAATCCGGCCGAGCAGAACTACGACGTGGGAAATCGTGAATTACTGGCGGTGAAGTTAGCACTGGAGGAGTGGAGACATTGGCTGGAGGGAGCAGCTCATCCGTTCCAAGTGCTCACGGACCACCGCAATCTGGAGTATCTTCACAGTGCTAAACGACTGAACTCCCGACAGGCAAGGTGGTCTTTATTCTTCAACCGTTTCCAATTCACTGTCTCTTATATTCCCGGGTCCAAGAATTGTAAGGCGGACGCGCTTTCCCGACGGTTCGAGCGCGCTGACAGACCGGTTGAACCAGAACCTATCCTCCCCATGAGTTGCCGTGCTGGTCCTGTGAGGTGGGCTATCGATGACACGATTCAGGAGAGCCTACAAGCGGAACCAGCCCCTCCAGAAACCCCGGTGTCGAAGGTGTTTGTACCAGCTCCGCTTCGACCTCAACTGATGGAATGGTGCCACACGTCGCTAGGATCTGGTCATCCCGGAATCACTCGAACTACACGACTCATCAGTCGAAAATACTGGTGGGATTCCCTCACAGATGACGTCAGAGACTACGTATTATCCTGTCCAGTATGTGCTCAGTCCAAGGCGCCTCGAGCACTACCGGAGGGTAAGCTGATGCCATTGCCAACTCCTCAACGACCCTGGTCGCACATTGCTATGGACTTTGTTACTTTGTTATTCTCGTGGTCATCGATCGATTCTCCAAGATGTGTCGGTTAGTACCCATGACCCGTTTACCTAACGCCACTCAGATGGCGGAGACTATGTTTAACCAGGTGTTCCGGCAGTTTGGTGTTCCGGAGGATATTGTTTCCGACCGGGGACCCCAGTTCGTATCCCGGGTTTGGAAGGCCTTCTGCGAACGCTTGGGCATCTCGGTGAGCCTCACCTCCGGATATCATCCCCAGGCCAATGGGCAGACAGAACGGCTCAACCAGGAAATTGGGAAGTATCTACGGCAACAATGTTCGCGGCAGCCGCAAGAGTGGAGCCGATTCCTTCCTTGGGTAGAGTATGCTCAGAACTCACTCATTCACACCTCCCTACGTTTAACGCCCTTTCAGTGTGTTCTAGGGTATCAACCACCCCTGTTCCCGTGGGATACCGCACCCGGGATGGTACCGGCGGTGGACGAGTGGTTCCGTCGGAGTGCGCAGGTCTGGGAGACGGCCCATCAACATCTCAGTCAAGCCTCACAACAGCAAAAGACCTACGCCGACCGACGCCGGAGACCTACTCCCACTTATCAACCCGGGCAGCGAGTGTGGCTGTCTACCCGAGACCTGCGGTTCCGACGGAGCTGCAAGAAGCTCCAACCCAGGTACATTGGTCCCTTCAAGGTACAGAGACGTATTAACCCTGTCACCTACCGTCTGTTACTCCCTCGACACTACAGGATAAACCCTACGTTCCACGTCTCCCTGTTGAAACCTGTCCATTATAGCCCGATGTACCCACCAATCGCTCAACAACCTACTACACCACCTTTGGAGGATGAACAGGACACCACCTATACAGTCCACGAGATACTGGAGTCAAGACGGAGACGAGGGGGCATCGAATATCTCGTGGACTGGGAGGGATATGGACCGGAGGAACGGTCCTGGGTCCCTGCTAAGGACATACTAGACCCCGCTCTCAAGGCCACTTTCCACGCTGAACACCCAGATCATCCCGGACCCCGACCCAGAGGAAGACCACCCGGTAGAGGTAGAAGGCCGTCAGGAGCCGGCCCTGGGGAGGGGGATACTGTAAGGGATCGGGGGTTGGCTGGGTCTAGACAGTCTGACACTTCCCCGATCTACAGAGAGGGGGAGTCATCAGACTCGATCTGGTTCACCTGAGTTCTGAGCACACCTGTCCGTAATTAGGGTAGGATATAAGGTGTGCTCAGAAGTTCAGTCGGTGCGAGGTATTGTTCCATTGTGACTTGCTAAGCGTTTTGTTCCGAGAGAGAGAGAGAGAGAGTTTGTTGTTTTTGATTACCCGTGTATCCGACCTGTGCCTTGTTGTTTGACTCCCCGAATTGCTTAATCCTCTACTTGTCTACCCCAGTGACTACAGTTCTCTGATCCTGTGCCTGTGACCTCGACTACGACTAAGCCCGCTCCATTGGTACCTCTGCCTGTTTATGCCTGGCCCGGTTTTGACCACAGCCCGCCCGACCACGATTAAGCTATTCCCTTATCTGTACTCTAATAAAGCATCGCTATTCTGCGATTGAATCTTACCACTCTGTCCGAGTATTCATTACAGTTATGTGTCACGACTTCCTCCGAAGCTGCCTCCCGTCCTTGTTCGGGCAGGTTTCGGCGTTCGTCGTCACTGGCCTACTAGCCACTGCCGCTCCATATATCATCATTCCATTTGTCTTGTCTTGTCAATTACACACACCTGGTTCATATCCCCTCATTAGTACATGTATAAGTGTTCCCTCTGCCCCCCTTGTCCTTGTTGGTGATTGTTATTTGTGAGTTGAGTGTAGCTCGGTTGAGCTACCCGTACCTTGTATTTTCCGGGGCTATTGTTCCCCTTGTGCCTGTATTTTGTTGACGCTATCCAGTGTAAACTCTGTATTCTGTGATTTACCCTCCTGCGCCTGACTCCTTCAAATCACACTCTCACATTATGAATCACATTTTCTTCAGTGAGGTGGTTCACATTTGATGTGACATCATGTCCACATTTATGATCCAAAATAGCAAATGAGAACATGACCCACTAGGCACAGATGTCAATTCAACGTCTATTCCACGTTGGTTCAACGTAATTTAATTGAAACAACGTTGATTCAACCAGTGTGTACCCAATGGGGATTAAGTGGCTAAAGAACTTGGAGAAATACATATCAGTATCATAAACTGATGAATCAATTCCAATGACAAGCAATGGTTTTATGGACCTACTTTTAGATCCTAAATGCATTATGAATTATTATTACATGAAGACAAAGTCAATAAACTGAATCAACTGATTGAATACTGAGTTAATGACTTAACTAAATTAATCTAATAGATTAATTGGATGCATTTAAAATCACCAGCGACTCATAGAGATCCAATGTTCTTGAGGCAGTGATTAATTATGCTTGGCATTAAGCTGCAATAAGGGCTTCTGTTGCTATGAGATGAGTGTTCTCCCATGTAGAGGAATGGCCTCCCTTTTAATAGACAGGGCCAGTGCCAGAAAAACTGACTTTTGTTCTTAGGTAATATATGATTTTGGCCGCCATATTGGATTTGGGGCTAAATCCAGGGTGGCCCAAAGCTTAATTGCAGGAGTTGGGGATAGACTAGCATTATCCACTGAGAAACATTTGACTGGACAAAATGACAGTTTTTTGGCACTGCAGGCCCTGGCTATAAGAAAAGGATTTCCAGTTAGCATTATAGGTGGATCATATTGTTTATTCTGCTATGTCCCAGGTAACCCCATTTAGATCTGCACCCTCAGACTTCCAACCAGGGGAACAGAACATGTATACTACCGTTCAAAAGTTTGGGGTCACTTAGAAATGTCCTTGTTTTCGAAAGAAAAGCCATTTTTTTGTCCATTAAGATAACATCGAATTGATCAGAAATACAGTGTAGACATTGTTAATGTTGTAAATGGCTATTGTAGCTGGAAACGGCAGATTTTTTATGGAATATCTATGTAGGCGTACAGAGGCCCATTATCAGCAACCATCAGTCCTGTGTTCCAATGGCACGTTGTGTTTGCTAATCCAAGTTTATCATTTTAAAAGGCTAATTGATCATTAGAAAACCCTTTTGCAATTATGTTAGCACAGCTGAAAACGGTTGTGCTGATTAAAGAAGCAATAAAACTGGCCTTCTTGAGACTAGTTGAGTATCTGGAGCATCAGCAATTGTGGGTTCGATTACAGGCTCGAAATGGCCAGAAACAAATAACTTTCTTCTGAAACTCGTCAGTCTATTCTTGTTCTGAGAAATGAAGGCTATTCCATGCGAGAAATTGCCAAGAAACTGAAGATCTCATACAACGCTGTGTACTACTCCCTTCACAGAACAGCGCAAACTGGCTCTAACCAGAATAGAAAGAGGAGTGGGAGGCCCCGGTGCACAACTGCGCAAGAGGACAAATACATTAGAGTGTCTAGTTTGAGAAGCAGGCACCTCACAGGTCCTCAACTGGCAGCTTCATTAAATAGTACCCGCAAAACACCAGTCTCAACATCAACATTGAAGAGGCGACTCCGGGATGCTGACCTTCTAGGCAGAGTTGCAAAGAAAAAGCTATATCTCAGACTGCCCATCTTACTCTTTTCTTTTTATTAGCCAGTCTGAGATGTGGCTTTTTCTTTGCAACTCTGCCTAGAAGGTCAGCATCCCGGAGTCGCCGCTTCACTGTTGACGTTGAGACTGGTGTTTTGCGGGTACTATTTAATGAAGCTGCCAGTTGAGGACCTGTCTACACTGTAATTTCTGATCAATTTGATGTTATTTTAATGGACAAAATAATTGCTTTTCTTTCGAGAACAAGGACATTTCTAAGTGACCCCAAACTTTTGAACGGTAGTGTACATCAAAATGTGCACATCATGTTGAGTCCAAGTGAGAACTATAACGAATGCCACATCCTCCCGCCCAGCTGTCAGCAATGACTAGAGCAGGGCTAGGCAACCCTGTTCCAGAAGTGCCGCAGGTACTGCAGGATATTGTTCCAACTAGGCACCACACCTGACCAACTGAGGTAATTGATCAGTTCAGTGATTGCCTAAATTCAACACACCTGGTCTTCCAGGTCGGTTAAATCAAAATGATGAGGTGCCTGCGTCACTCCAGGGCCAGGGTTTCCTAACCATGAACTGGAGGTTGGCCGTTTAAAATCCTATATACCAGGGGTATTCAACTCTTACACTATGAGGTCCGGAGCCTGCTGGTTTTCTGTTCTACCTGATAATTAATTGCACACACCTGGTGTTCCAGGTCTAAATAAGTCCCTGATTAGAAGGGAACAATGAAAAAATGCAGTGGAACTGGCTTCGAGGTCCAGAGTTAAGTTTGAAGACTATATACAGTACTGTAGGCTACATGCCGTGCTACAGGGTTTTGTTCACAAGCCAGAAGGGTTTGGAATGTTCCTAAATATTTTTGAAATATTATGTTCGATTACCTGGATGGTTGATCAGCCATTGTTTCAGTTATAAGGGTGTAACACCAACATTTATCATCTAACACAGAAGCAGAGAAGATGTTTAACTAGCCTTCTCTAAACAGGGACTTTTATCCTAACCAGCTAACACCGCTGTTCTATCAACAAATGGTTCTAGAAACTATGAGGAAATCCAAATAAGGTAGTGGCCTTCGTCAACTGCTACAAAGTTATAAACATCAGCTGTTACAGAGTTATAAAACAGTAATAAAGGAATGACAGAAGACAAACGATCATCAGTTCTCAATCACATGAAACAGTAGTAATCACATCAAACAGTAGTCAGGCCAACCACCTGAGATTGACCCGTTTCATTTCCTAAAAGGACCTTTCCAAGTGATGTGGCCTATTTACTACAGTCAAATACAGTCAAACACAGTTGCTATACCATTTATTCCCACATACTAGAGATTTTTCTCAAGGTGTGAATCATTGTTCCTTACCAACACCTCTGGGGGCCAAACATATATCCAAAAATACACACTGGTCCCTCACCCTGAAAGTAGTCTATGGGCCAGGAGAATCTGTAATCCATGGTTCAGTTTTCTTTAAACAGCCACTACAAAGTTTAGCTAACTTTAGCCACCACAACCTAACGATCAAATAAAATCTAATTTTATTTGTCACATGGTTTGTAAGCAACAGCAAAGAAAATAGAGATATAATAGAAAAGTAAAACATGTAATAACAAAAGTAATAATAAATACACAATAAGTAATGATATCTTGGCTATATACATGGACTAACAGTACCGAGTCGATGTGCAGGGGTACGAGGTAATTGAGGTAGATATGTACATATAACTAGGAATAAAGTGACACATAGTGAACAGTAGCAGCAGCGTATGTCATGAGTCAAAAAAGTGAGTGTAAAAATGGGTCAATGCAGATAGTCCGGGTAGCTATTAGGTTAACTATTTAACTAACTATTTTGCAGTCTTATGGCTTGGGGGTAGAAGCTGTTCAGGGACTTGTTCGTTCCAGACTTGGTGCATCGGTACAGCTTGCCATGCAGTAGCAGAGAGAACAGTCTATGACTTGGGTGGCTGGAGTCTTTGACAATTTTTTGGGCCTTCCTCTGACACTGTCTGGTATAGAGGTCCTGGATGGCAGGGAGGTTGGCCCCAGTGATGTACTGGGCCGTACACACTACCCTCTGTAGCGCCTTGCGGTTGGATGGCAAGCAGTTGCCATACCAAGCGGTGATGCAGCCAGTCAAGATGCTCTCAGTGGTGCAGCTGTATAACATTTTGAGGATCTGAGGGCCCTTGACAAATCTTTTCAGCCTCCTGGGGGGGAAGAGGCATTGTCGTGCCCTCTTCACAACTATGTTGGTGTGTGTGGACCATGATAGATCCTTAGTGATGTGGACACCGAGGAACTTGAAGCTCTCGACCCACTCCACTACAGCCCCGTCGATGTGAATGGGGCCATGCTCGACCTTCTGTTTCCTGTAGTCTACAATCAGCTCCTTTGTCTTGCTGACGTTGAGAGAGAGGTTGTTGTCCTGGCACCACACTGCCAGGTCTCTGACCTCCTCTCTATAGGCTGTCTCATTGTAGTCGGTGATCAGGCCTACCACTGTCGTGTAATCGGCAAACTTAATGATGGTGTTGGAGTCATGCGCGGCCACGCAGTCGTGGGTGAACAGGGAGTACAGGTGGGGACTAAGCACGCACCCCTGAGGGTCCCCCGTGTTGAGTGTCAGCGTGGCAGATGTGTTGATGCCTACCCTCACCACCTGGGGGTGGCCTGTCAGGAAGTCAAGGATCCAGTTGCAGAGGGATGTGTTCAGTCCCAGGGTCCTTCGCTTGGTGATGAGCTTAGAAGGCACTATGCAGTTGAACGTTGAGCTGTAGTCAATGAACAGCATTCTCACATACAATGGCCTTCAGAAAGTGTTCACACCCCTTTACTTTTTCCACATTACAGCCTGAATGTAAAATGTGTTAAATTAAGATTTTGTGCCACTGATCTACACAGAATACCCCACAATGTCAAAGGGGAATTTTGTTTTCAGAAATGTTTACAAATTAATAACAAATATAAAGCTGAAATGTCTTGAGCCCCTTTGTTATGGCAAGCCTAAATACATTAATGAGTACAAATTGGCTTAACAAGTCACATAATAAGTTGCATGGACTCACTCTGTGTTCAATAATAATGGTGTACATGATTTTTGAATGACTACCCCATCTCTGTACCCCACACATCCAATTATCTGTATGGTCCCTCAGTCGAGTAGTGAATTTCAAACACAGATTCAACCACAAAGACCAGGGAGGTTGTCCATGCCTCACAAAGAAGGGCACATATTGGTAGATGGGTAAAAAATAAATAAAGCTGACACTGAATATCCCTTTGAGCATGGTGAAGTTATTAATTACGCTTTGGATAGTGTATCAATACACCCAGTCGCTACAAAGATACAGGCGTCCTTCCTCAGTTGCCAGAGAGGAAGGAAACCGCTCACGGATTTCACCACGAGGCCAATGGTGATTTTAAAACAGTTAGAGTTGAATGGCTGTGATAGGAGAAAACTGAGGATGGATCAACAACATTGTAGTTACTCCACAGTACTAAATGACAGAGTGAAAAGAAGGAAGTCTGTACAGAATAAAAATATTCCAAAACATCTTGACTGTTTGCAATAAGGCACTAACGTAATACTGCAAAAGGTGTGGCGAAGGAATTAGCTTTTTGTCCTGAACACAAAGCATTATGTTTGGGGCAAATCCAACACATCACTGTAGGTGTTCATCTTATCCAGGTGGAAAAGGGCAATGTGGAGTGCAATAGAGATTGCGCCATCCATGGATCTGTTGGGGCGGTATGTGAATTGAAATTGGTCCAGGGTGTCTGGGATGATGGTGTTGATGTGAGCCATAACCAGCCTTTCAAAGAATTTCATGGCTACAGATGTGAGTGCTACGGGGCGATAGTCATTTAGACAGGTTTCCTTGGCGCTCTTGGGCACAGGGACAATGGTGGTCTGCTTGAAACATGTAGGTATTATAGACTGGGTCAGGGAGAGGTTGAAAATGTCAGTGAAGACACTTTCCAGCTGGTCAGTGCATGTGCTGAGTACGCGTCCTGGTAATCAGCCTGGCCATGCGGCCTTGTGAATATTAACCTGTTTAAATGTCTTACTCACATCGGCTACGGCGAGCATGATCACACAGTCATCCGGAACAGCTGGTGCTCTCATACATGGTTCAGTGTTGCTTGCCTAAATGCGGCTGGGTTTCACTTTGTAATCCGTGATAATTTGCAAGCCCTGCCACATCCGACGAGCGTCAGAGCCGGTGTAGTAGGATTCGATCTTAGTCCTGTATTGACGCTTTGCCTGTTTGATGGTTCATCGGAGGGCGTAGCGGGATTTCTTGGAAGTGTCTGGATTAGTGTCCCGCTCCTTGAAAGCGGCAGCTCTAGCCTATAGCTCAGTACAGATGTTGCCTGTAATCCATGGCTAATGGTTGGGCTATGTATCAATGGAAGTGATGGGGCATGTGATCATTATTATATTTATTTTTTTATGGCCAAATGACCTTTAAGTAACATCAAACCAAATATGGAGTTGATTTGAATTGATTTCAGATGATTTTGACATTATTATTTTTTTACATGTTCACATGCCCCCATTACTTCCATTGATTGTTAGCTTGTGGTGGCTACGGTTAGCTGAAGTTCGTAGGGCACTTCAAGGGCACCATTTTTCTAGGTCACCACCAAAATTGCACTGTACTGGTCATTTCATGACACTCCCATGACACTGAGTGGAAGTTGATGTTTCCCCTCAAGTCCTACCCTTCAGAAGTGTTTAACTACCTACAAATGGCATTTCATCCTAAACTTCAGGCAGGGAGAGTTGGTCTGAGCCTTTGAATTGTACAGATTTTTTGTGCCTAAGGAATACATTTGACAGACACCCCCACTTTTACACCCCACTCTTGTCACACACACACACAATTGGTAATTGATTGTGTCTCAGAGTCAATTCATGGACTCAATTGTAAATGTAATTGGCAGAGGTGTGGACTCGAGTCATGTGACTTGGACTCGAGTCAGACTCGAGTCATGAATTTGATGACTTCAGACTCGACTCGACAAAATGTACAAAGACTTGCAACTCGACTTGGACTTTAACATCAATGACTCGTGACTTCACTTGGACTTGCGCCTTATGACTCGAGAAGACTTGCTACTTCCCATGAAAACTGGGGAAAATTTTTTTCACACGGCTGCGCCGCTCTCCGTTTATCTGCATCTGTGAAAAAAATGTGCACCATCCACCTGTATGCATACAGAGAGCGCGCGCTGCCTGCACGTTATCCAATCACTGTAGTCCCACGTTGTTTTGATTCGACAGCATCTAAGCAGGCACATTGCAAGACAACCAATGAAGCACATCAAGCAACAACGCGCCAGTTGTCAAAATGATACCGAAGATAGTTTGGTTTGGCTATAAAAATTACGAGGTAGTCGACAAAAAACGAGTTGCAATCTGCAAAACATGCGGATCGAAGATTACAGACGGAGCTGCCACAACGTCCAACTTTGTTCGACACCTGAAGTTGCACAAAGAAAGGTAAGTTTTGAACGAATGCTACGCACCTTATCGGATGTACCGTAACTTACTAGCTAGCTGCTGCATATTTACTGTATCAACGAGACAAACGCACGTCTCCCTTGCTGGTTCATGCTTACAAAAATATGGATTTTTGAACTGCTATTATATGGACATTCTAAAACGCTTTCGTGAAAAACGCTTAACGTTCTTTAATGTACTAAGACAGTGTTATTAAAAGACCAAACTCTGTAAATATCATATTAATAAAGTATACTATGTACAAAACATCAGATGAGCCCAGAATATGAACGCAAACACGTTTAATAACACGTTGCGTTTTCCTCCCATAGAAAACTATTATAAGAAAAGGCTTAACGTGTCTTAATATACTGAGACAGTAATATTAAAAGACCAAACTATAAATATCATATTAATAAAGTATACTAAATGTACAAAACATCAGATGAGGCCAGAATATGAACGCAAACACGTTTAACAACACGTTAAGTGTTTTCCTCCCATAGAAAACCATTATAAGAAAAGGCTTAACATGTCTTATGTAGGCTACTATGTATTCTGGGCTCATCTGATGTTTTGTACATAGTATGCTTTATTAATATGATATTTGCAGAGTTTGGTCTTATAATATTACTGTCTTAGTATATTAAGCATTAAGCAACGTTAAGCGTTTTTCACGTTAAGCGTTTTAGAATTCAGTTTCAGAGTTGCTGGTGTGCTGCCTCATTGAGGTCGTTTATGTAATTTTGGTTAATCACAACTAAGCTGAACTGTCGCTGAAGACAAAATATCACAATTAAACAATGAATGCACCCCCTTTCACAACTCGGATGTAGTTGGTGCATCCCTAAACCCATCCAAGTACAACAGGAAACATAGTAAGACGTATACATTGTAAAGAGGAAAATGATAACACAGTCACAGTAGATCCACCATTAGCCTTCCCTTTTCATATCATGCCCAAACAGCAGACAGCGCATGGACAGAGTGCTACCGTAGTCTACAGTAGGTCTGTGAGGCAGCGCACCACTGGGATATATACAGTATATAATAAAATAATAACGATTATAGTAGTAATGTTCAGAGATGCAATAGATTATTATAGTGCAGTTCTTAACTAATGGGAATATTGTTTAGCTTATTTTTGGTTTAATTTGGTTTACTTTAGTTATTTAATTTATTCAATTATTTTGTTTTTCTATACTTTTCATGCCAACTTGCCATGGCCCCCCTAGAACCCCCTCGCGGCACCCAAGGGTCCCCGTCCCCACTTTGAAAACCACTGCTATAAAGCATATGACTTCAGTTTCTTGATGGAAAGGGCTTTCTTATGAATTTTGAAGCAGTGAAAATATTTTTAATATTGCATACACTGACACTGAAATGTATTATCGTAAACCGTAGTGTACAATAGGCAATGAATATTAACACAACAACATTGATATGAGTAAAGAGTAGTTTCAAATACAACATGTGTGGCTGTAAAGGATTTTCTGACATCTGTTTCATATTCTTCTCTGTTACAGGTATGAAGAATACCAGATGAACAAAATCATCGTAGATGAACCACAACAGCCTTCAATCTCACAATTCCTTTACACTCGTGTAGGGCGTTACAGCCTGACCCACCCACAGCAGAAGGCCATCTCCAATGCGATACTGTCTGACTTGATTATTGATTGCAATTTCCCTCTGTCTATTGTGGAAAATAAGAGCTTTCGTCACTTTCTGGCTGTGCTGGACAGCAAGTATACCCCAGTATGTCGCCGAACGCTGACCACAAAAACAGAGAGCCTTGCTGAGGAGAGACGGTCAAAGTTAAAAACTCAATTGAGCAACACTGACCATGTTTCAGTCACTGTGGACATTTGGTCTGATCGAAAGATGAGGGGATTCCTTGGTGTCACTGTGCACTGGATGGAGCGAGATGCAGAGAGGGTACAGCTAAAGACTAATCTCTTGGCCTGCAACCGCTTCAAAGGCTCTCACACAGCAGAGCGAATCTGTGACCAATTTGAGGCAATATGTGATGAATACAACATCAAAGCTAAATTGGACTATATAATTAGTGACAATGCTGCTAACATGCGCAAGGCATTTACAGTCTGCTTCCCCAGCGAACAGGAGGAAGATGAAGATGCTGGAGATAATCTTGATGATCCTGAGCTATGGCATGACTTAACCCAAGAAGACCAGCAAACCGTCGATGCTGCTATGGCAAAGAAACAGCGCCTGCAGTGTTTTGCACACACATTGCAGCTGGTTGTGGGAGACGGTTTGAAAGAAACAAAAGCGGCATGTCCTTCTCTCTCCAAGTTATCAAAACTTAGCTCCCTGCTCCACACAAGCACAACGTTTAAAGACATCTTCGATGGTGAATTTGGGGAGCACAGAGGCATCCCTGCTGCAGTGAGCACGAGGTGGAATTCCACACTGCGGCAGGTAAAAGCAGTCCTTCATTGTGATCAGCAAAAGCTCTGCGCAGTTCTTGAGAAGGCCGGGCATAAAGAACTGTCATTCACACCACGAGAGTGGAATCTGCTGAAGGAGTTGGTGGACATCTTAAAACCGTTCGGAGAAGCAACTGATTTGACACAGGGGGAGAAAGTCATTACAATCAGTGCAGTTGTTCCATCCATCTTGTCCCTCAATCACCATCTTGAGAAGCTGAAGCCTCAAGTTCGTTTCCTGAGTGGCCTGGTCAGAGGTCTGCAGGCATCCCTGAAAAAAAGATTTCTTGGGATCTTCATTAATGTAAAAATGGCCCAGTCTCAAGAAGGGATCACTGCCCCCTTTTCAGACACAGTCTACCTGAAAGCAGCTGCCTTGGATCCAGCCTTTTGTCTGCTGTGGATTGAGCCCCATGTGCTGGTCAACCGTGACATCAAGGCAGAGGTGGCACAACGAGTTAAAGGTAAATATTATTGACTTGCAATGCAACTTAAATGCAACGTACAATAATTTGATCTTAATCTGATATAGGATCTAATGTGATATTAATCTGACTTTAACAATAATAAAAAATTTCAGTCTTGAACAGTATCATCAACATCAGAAATAAGGGCTCTTTTGTTTCTGCTGTTGTGACACGTTTTTATTTTTATTTTTAGAATTGATCCTGCAAGATGCTGCAGAGACAGAGCAGCCTGTGCCGGTGCCTGCTGAAGAAGAACTAGAGGACATGGAAGGAGAAGGGCTGTTTGCTGCATACCATAAGAGGCAGAAAAGGGATGTTGGGACCCCACCAGCAGTACAGCTAAGTCACTACATTGACATGGCAGAAGGACAGAATGCCCTTTTGTTCTGGGCACTGAACAGTAAGACTCTTCCTTCACTCTTTCAAGTAGCCATCCGAGTCTTGGCAGTGCCTGCTTCTAGTGCTCCAGTGGAGCGAGTTTTCAGCCATGGTGGCATCATTCTGCGTCCCCATCGTGCACAAATGACTGACAGACTTTTGGCCAATTTGATCTTTTGCAAATGCAATGCAGTATAGGGGCCTCCCTCCACCTGTCCACAGCACGCATGCGCGCACACACACTCACTCTCTGCTCATCACCTGTCCACACAGCTCTCTCTCTCCTGTGGTAGGAGTTTCACATGGAGTAAGATCTGTTCATTTGCAGTGCAGGTTCCCACACTGTTTTTACTTCCAGAGCTTTGGTGTTTGTCCTTCCCCGTAAACCATTTTCTCTCTCTCTCTCTCTCTCTCTCTCTCTCTCTCTCTCTCTCTCTCTCTCTCTCTCTCTGCATTGTTCTAGTGCAATATGCTGTTCAAATACAAGCATTTTTTTTGTGAAAATTAAATGTTATGTTTTTTGCTGTATTTGATTAATGTTATTGTATAAAAAGGTTTAAATAAATACAAATCTTACAGACATACATGATTTGTATACATTTTATTTCTGTGGTAAGAGGACTTGAAATGACTCGAAACTAAAATGGTAGGACTTTGGACTCGACTTGAGACTTGATGGCTTTGACTTTTGACTCAACTTGGGACTTGCCTCATCTTTGACTCGACTTGACTCGGGACTCGAGGGCAAAGACTTGAGACTTACTTGTGACTTGCATAACAATGACTTTGTCCCACCTCTGGTAATTGGCCTCCATGGATAAATTCAATAAGGTAAACTAGAAGGACATTAGAAATAGTATACTAAAATGATGGTGTATCCGACTTCTCTCAATTGTTTTATATGACATGAACAGATATGCTTGTCAGTCAAACTGAAATAGCATAACCTAATTTAAACCGAGAAAAGTGACATTACGTTGGAAACTTCCCTAATTACAAAGACACGTGATCACATTGACAGAGAATTGTATGCGCTCTGATTGTGTCCTTCCGCTGCCAACAAAAGAACTAGCCGACTACAAAAAACGTAAATTGCCAATACACTGACTACGACATAAAACTTTTGCAAATAAATAGCTATTCTGAGAATCAACAATGATTTATTTGATAGGAAGAAACTGTTTTTGATTTCGCTCTAGAACTATATATTTGCGGCGGTAGGATATTTCTTTTAAAAACCTAGCCTGCTCTACATATTTTCCTCGGTTGGAAGCCATGATGGGAGCTTGAGAATTCAGCTGGAGAGAAACGCGAAAAGAAGATGAACCCCGGGACATAGCAATCTGTCAAACGAATCTGTGCATATATTTGATTCCTGTATAGCCAATATAAATGCACGGTGGAGCCTGTCACTTTTTCGGGTGTATTTTGGCTAACAATCGACGACAATGTTGATTCGCTAGGAGGTTTTGGGATAATAAAAAAAAAGGGGGGTAACGTTAGCTAGCTAGTTACAGTAGCTTGCTAGCTACGAGTGGATACTGTTGCTGTGCTTTCCCAGGGTAACGTTAGTCTTCAAATTCGAGCGTCGGAGAGTTTTCTCTCCTCGCTGTCCGGTCAATCACGGCGGCTACGGTAGATAAAGAGGTTCGGACCGTCTCTTATACCATATGGTTAGGCGGGAGGAGAATTGTATGTCTTTTTCAGGGAGGATTTGCAAACAAATTCCAGGATTGGGAAAGTTGGGCCTGCGCGGAGGAGCAGAGCAAGGCCCGTCTTTATGATCCAGAGAAGAAGACATTCTATCTAGCTAGTTAATCCTACTCACAACGACTACCACTGCTAGCTTGTCATTGCGAGACAGGAGCTGCAAAATCAAAAGCGCAAAGGGCGATTGAGAGGCAAAGCAACGATACTTTTTCGTAATTTTACAACCATAAAGAGACTCCTGTCACTAAGTTAGCTACAATGGCTGCGAAGATAAAAGAAATGGTCAGCCGGAACAAAAGGAGATACCAGGAGGATGGGTTCGACTTGGACTTAACGTGTATCCTTTTCTTAAATAACTAACGTTAGTTTATCATACAGTAAACTAGTCACGTGAGTATGCATATTGTATCAATTCAATAGCAATGATTGCTAGCTAACTAATGTTTTTGATAAGACGGGAAAGCATGTTTTGAAATATGGTGGATCTGTCAAATGAGCACGTATAAGTCTCTGAAGCTAGTATGACATCCAGTAACTAGCGAACGTTAGCTAGTTACTCAAACTCGTTATTTACATTTTAGTCATTTAGCAGACGCTCTTATCCGTCTAGTTAGCCCCACTTGCTAGCTAGTTAACAGCTAGCTACCAAGTTGTCATTATCAGGTACAGTGCCTTCAGAAATTATTCACACCCCTTGACTTCTTCCACATTTTGTTATTACAGCCTGAATAAAAAACATTTATTACATTGAGATTGTCACTGGCCTACACACAATACCCCATAATGTCAAAGTGGAATTATGTTTTTAGAAATGTTTACAAATTTAATAAAAAATGAAAAGCTGAAATGTCTTGAGTCAATAAGTATTCAACCCATTGTAATGGCAAGCCTAAATAGTTTCAGGAGTATACATTTTCATAACAAGTCACGTAAGTTGCAAGGACTCCCTCTATGTGCACTAATAGTGTTTTTTTAATGACTACCTCATCTCTGTACCCCACACATACAATTATCTGTAAGGTCACTCAGTCGAGCAGTACATTTCAAACACAGATTCCACCACAAAGACCAGGGATGTTTTCCAATGCCTTGCAAAGAAGGACATCTATTGGTAGATGGGTACACATAAAAAAGCAGACATTGAATATCCATCCCTTTTGAGCATGGTGAAGTAATTACACTTTGGATGGTGTATCAATACACCCAGTCACCACAAAGATACAGGTGTCCTTCCTAACCCGGTTGCCCAAAAGGAAGGAAACCGCTCAGGGATTTCACCATAAGGCCAATGTTTAATGGCTGTGATAGGAGAAAGCGGAGGATGGTTCAACAACGTAGTTATTCCACAATACCAACTGAAATGACAGGGTGGTAAGAAGGAAAGCCTGTACAGAATATACATATTCCAAAACATATGCATCCTGTTTGCAATAAGGCACTAAAGTAAAATGGCAAAAAATGTGGCAAAGAAATGAAATCTGTCCTGAATACAAAGCGTTACGTTTGGGGCAAATCCAACACAACGCATTAGTGGTACTCAGTGATATTTCCAAGCATGGTGGTGGCTGCATCATGTTATGGGTATGCTTGTCATCGGCAAGGAGTTTTTTTTGTTGTTGATAAAAATAAAAGGAATAGAGCTAAGCACAGGCAAAATCCTAGAGGAAAACCTGGTTGTCTGCTTCCCAACAGACACTGGGAGACAAATTCACCTTTCAGCCGAACAATAACCTATAACACAATGCCAAATATACATTGGAGTTGCTTACCAAGACAACATTGAATGTTCCTGAGTGGCCTAGTTACAGTTTTGATGTAAGTCGGCTTGAAAATCTTTGGAAAGACTTGGAAGTGGCTGTCTAGCAATGATCAACAACCAACTTGACAGAGCTTGAAGAATTTAAAAAATAATAATGTGCAAATATTGTACAATCCAGGTTTGCAAAGCTCTTGGAAAGTACCTAGAAAGACTAAACTGTAATTGCTGGCAAAAGTAATTCTAACATGTATTGACTCATGGGTGTGAATACTTATGTAAATTAGATTTCTGTATTTCATTTTTTCAATACATTTGCAAAAATGTCTAAAAACATGTTTTCACTTTGGCATTATGGGGTATTGCGTGAAAGAAATATATACATTTTATCAATTTTGAATTCTGTCTGTAACACAACAAAATGTGGAATAAGTTAAGGAGTATAAATACTTTCTGAAGTCACTAAGTTGTGTTAGAAGTAACATTAGCCAACACATTATTTGACCAATTTAGCTTGCTAGCTAGTTTCAGGTTAGCAGCCAGTCAATATTACACTAAACGTTGTTGGCTACAATATGTTCATGTAGACATGACTACTTCTTTGCCATTAGATAGCTAATGTTAGCCAACCTTCTGTAATCTAAACTAACATTTGGTTTGCTTGCTACAGTAAAACTTGACTTATTTGACAGTGCATG
The DNA here is from genome assembly GCF_964263955.1 of Coregonus lavaretus. Lineage (NCBI taxonomy): Eukaryota > Metazoa > Chordata > Actinopteri > Salmoniformes > Salmonidae > Coregonus > Coregonus lavaretus. The sequence continues at coordinate 11,356,341 of NC_140023.1, read as the reverse complement.
GAAGCTGGTTTGCTGCTGTATCAGTGTTTTCTTATCTTAGATGACATGAGGCATAATTCTAGCTACCTAGCAAACTATCTAACCCAGGTTCCCTTAGGGTATAGGTAACATATCTGGCAACCTTGGTTAAAAACCATTTGAAGAAAACTAGCTAATGCCAAAAGAGCCTAAATTCAGTTCATGTTATCTTTATGCAAATTATTAATTCAATATGCCAATTTTCGATGTCTAACTTTCCAATGAATCACTATATACTTTTTACAAATAACATTCACACTGATGCAGCACTGCCTGAAAATTCTTAAATTGAGAAGATCTAATGCAAATAAAGTCAAAATGGAATCTGCATGATTGGATATTGTTAATTTATTGAGGTTAACTTCAGAACATGCTCATGTATTCTGTCAAGTGATGTTTGTGATCTAGGCCTATATCGATTTTGTTAACCCATAGTATGCTGGTGATGAGATTGGTAGTCCCTTGCAGCACATCTCAGACCTGGCTAACCTGGCTCTGATATTGAAGACAAGTTTATGGGAGTGCACCATACGGGTGTGTTCTTGGAATAGGTTCGGGACTGTAAAATGCTGTAGCAGAGTAACGACTGGTGAAGCCTGGCTTACAAGCCAACATCAGAAGTCAAGTTATCGTCTGCTACCTGGTTGTGTTTTTTTAATGGATGTATTTTAAGGTGTTTTGACACTATTGAAACAGGCAAATGGGGGAGAGATGGTGGGAAGGGTGGACACGGATTGTGTTAATTCTATAGTTTTCTCTGACATGAGTAATGTGCACAATGTTTATTTGTAGCAGTTTTCTGTGCACTTTGCCATAAATCTAGGGACTGTAATGGCCTGTACACTCCTTTTTATCTATGGTGTGGTAGGAAGGTGTTCACCCTAATGGCAATACCTGTGACGGTTTAGTGAGGCATTTGTTCAGTTACTTGTGTGCCTGAGCAAATCAAAACAACTTGTCTCACAGTCTGTTTGAAACCACTGGTTGTGGTAGGCTATGCAGTATTATAATGTAGAGACCATATTGATGTACAGTACCATTCAAAAGTTTGCACAGCTACTCATTCAAGGGTTTTTCTTTATTTGTACTATTTTCTACATTGTAGAATAAGAGTGAAGACATCAAAACAATGAAATAACACATATGGAATCATGTAGTAACCAAAAAAGTGTTAAACAAATCAAAATATATTTTAGATTCTTCAAAGTAGCCACCCTTTGCCTTGATGACAGCTTTGCACACTCTTGGCATTCTCTCGACCAGCTTGATGAGGAATGCTTTTCCAACTGTCTTGAAGGAGTTCCCACATATGCTGAGCACTTTTTGGTTGCTTTTCCTTCACTCTGCGGTCCAACTCATCCCAAACCATCTCAATTGGGTTGAGGTCGGGTGATTGTGGAGGCCAGGTCATCTGATGCAGCACTCCATCACTCTCCTTGGTCAAATAGCCCTTAAAACAGCCTGGATGTGTGTTTTGGGTCATTGTCCTGTTGAAAAACAAATGATAGTCTCACTAAGCGCAAACCAGATGGGATGGTGTATCGCTGCAGAATGCTGTGGTAGCCATGCTAGTTAAGTTTGCCTTGAATTCTATATGAATCACAGACAGTGTCACCAGCAAAGCACCATCACACCTCCTCCTCCATGCTTCACGGTTGGAACCATACATGCGGAGATCATCCGTTCACCTACTCTGTGTCACACAAAGACACGGCGGTTGGAACCAAAAATCTCAAATTTGTACTCATCAGACCAAAGGACAGATTTCCACCGGTCTAATGTCCATTGCTCGTGTTTCTTGGCCCAAGCAAGTCTCTTCTTCATATTGGTGTCCTTTAGTAGTGGTTTCTTTGCAGCAATTCGACCATGAAGGCCTGATTCACGCAGTCTCCTCTGAACAGTTGATGTTGAGATGTGTCTGTTACTTGAACTCTGTGAAGAATGTATTTGGGCTGCAATTTCTGAGGCTGGTAACTCTAATGAACTTATCCTCTGCAGCAGAGGTAACTCTGGGTCTTCCTTTCCTGTGGCGGTCCTCATAAGAGCCAGTTTCATCATAGTGCTTGATGGTTCTTGCTTTACTTTTCTATCTTGTTTTAAAATTGATACATGTGACCAATTACTAATATGAAAACTGGTCACTGTCTGAGCATTAAGCTTACCCCACATTGAAAGTGTCAAATGCCACTATTCTGTTTTGAATGGACACAACTCACTGGAGAAAGGCATTTATGTAAATAAAACTCAGTTTGTCATTATTCCCTGCCCCCTTTTCAGTTGTTGAAACCACTGATTAATGGATAACAGGCTAATCGTGTAAAGATGGTGTTATTGAGATATTGATATCAGATTTGTCAGCTTCTGCAGGATTTTCTGCTTGTGAGATGGACGCGAGAGGAGTGTGTCATTCAACCTCAGTGATTCCTCTCTGTTGATGATGAGCAGCAGCCAATCAGCGTGAGTCCCCTCTCTGCTTATCTAAATTCAGGCTCTTTAACTTATTTTTTATCGAATTTGGCATGGTGTCTTAAAACAATATGGGCTCTTTGCAGTTATGTAATGCAGTAGGGATGCACATTTCGGTTAACCAGTCAATAAACAAACAAAAAACAATTGAAACAGGAAAATGACGTGACCAACAGAAAATACTATGCGTGCATATAAGGAACTGACATATTTCATTACGAGCTTAATGAAAATAGGCAACAATAGCAAGCCCTTCGTCTTACAGTCTAAAGGCTATAGGCTATTATTGAACATTCAACAGCTGTAGTGAAGCATTTAATACAACTTTATTTTCAAACATTTGCCAAAATGCAATTCGCGGGAACACCGTTCTATACAGCGCACCTAATGCGAGAGGTTCCATATGTGACGGAGATGAACATCTCCATTAGAAACTTAAAAAGAGGGGGAATCTAATAGCAACAACTAGGATGGGTTGCTAATATGATTATGATTGTGCCTTTGGCTTCTGGACAAAGAAAGAAAGTTATGAAAAACAATAGAACAGGAGAGAAATGCTGGTTAATGGCATGAGGAAGTCTTAATAAATAATTGCCTCCATGTTTCTATGGTTGGATTTTGGCTAGGCTAATTTGAAGCAAGGTAAGACATTCCTCATTATTTGAAGTAAAGTAAAATTTTCAGGTTTCAAACAATTATACTGCCTTAAGCTCACATTGCAAAGCGGTGGGTGACAAGCTGATAGGCTGCCTACCGTTGACTATAGCCTATGCACGCAAATGGGAGGCGCACTGAGATTGAGAAATAAAAATAGTGCCTCTTTTTAATTGTGGCCATCAAAACAGTTTTTTAAACACGCGATTGCATTTAGAATAATTTGTTGCATAATGACTGTGCTTATAAAAGCATGTTTAATTCCAGTACCAGCTTTTTTTAAGGGTCTGCTCTCGCATTGTCTGACAGGTGATAGGCCATTCCGCTCCTCAAACTAGGCTCTGTATGCTGTGCATGTGTGATAAGATACATGACGACTAACGAAAATACACACACCAATTGAATTCCACAAAATTATTCAAATGAACATATAGACCGATAAGCATGACCGTTCAAATGTATTTTCGGCAGCTAACCGATTAATGGTTAATGGTTAACCGTTAACCATTAACATCCCTATAATGCAGTATCGGAGTTCTGGGAATAATCCTTAGAATAGAGCACCAGTGATCTTGTATCAGAAATGCTGCCTGAGTCCCCATCTCTAACCCACCACCTTTCCATAGCACTCTTTCTTTCCTGCTCTCTTCCCCACATTCTCTCCTCTACTCTTACCCACCCTTCCCATATCATTCGCTCTCTCTTGCCTACTCCTCTCATTTTCTCTTTTCAACTCTCTCCCCCTCTACTCTCTCTTTTTTTCTGGTGCCCAGCCGTGGAGTTAGCTAGAGCACAGAGCTGAGGCAGGACAGCTGAAAAGACCAGAGAGAAAAGGTGTGCCTGAAATGTCCGGCTTTTAGAGGACCTTCCATCGGGGGTCCTGCATGTGCGTTTCCTCCCAGCTGCAGAATGCCGAGCCCGCTGTGCCCTGGGTTGTAGCTCCCCTGGGAGCTCTGGAACTTTTTAAAAACACTTAAAATAGTCTGAGTGGAATGATTTTGCCAGTAGGACCAAAGGCAGAGGCGGAGGTTGTAACCCATTATGTGGTATAGAACGGCCTGCATTTGGTTCCTAATTAGGTCTTTGAGGCATTAATGGAAATTATTATGTTCCTGTACGTAATAGACAGGCTCATATGCTGAAGGCCACAGGGAAGTAGCTTGGCATTATGCAAATACTTTAATAAAATCGCTGCTGTGTTTTATTGAATTAATGCAATGTATTGTGTTCCTCTTGAATTTTAATGGCATACCTGGAATTTGGTAGGAACTGCACCTATCTGACATAAGTACTCTCTTTTTAAGGGCATCATATTCTTGCTAGTTTCGTTCGAATTTTGGTCAAGTTACATTGGATCTTGGCAAATGTGTTCATCACATCTACAGATACTGCCATAGTACTGTGTGTTTGTGTGCATGCATTATGCAGAAATTAGATGCAGTTAGAGGGAGTCAAGTCTTCACCTTTCTCACCAGAGTCGTCAGTGGCGTGTCAAATCTTGGACACCAGTTTTACAATTATTTGCTCCAAAAATGATTTGCTCCAAAATAACTTATTCTAGAAGAAAACAGGCGTATTCCATTACAGCTGTTCAACCTTTCTATTTCTGACACTGTGACACAGGAACTGTACAAAAGGGTGCCCTTTCGTCAGTGGTTAAAGTGCAAAATCCCACAGCTTATGTAGGCAGACAGGCTTCAGAATGGCAGTTACAGGTAGGAGTTGAGAAGATGTGCAAGTCAATTCAATAATGTTTTGAGAGATATGACATTGAAGTTGATATGGACATGATCACACATAATATGGTTGACATTTGTCCTCCAGACAGAAATTAGTAGAGTAGTTTAACGTACACTACCTGTCAAATGTTTTGACCGGTAGTGTACACCTACTCATTCAAGGGTTTTTCTTTATTTGTACTATTTTCTACATTGTAGAATAATAGTGAATACATCAAAACTATGAAATAACACATGGAATAATGTAGTAACCAAAAAAGTGTTAAACAAATCAAAATATATTTTATATTTGAGATTCTTCAAATAGCCACCCTTTGCATTGATGACAGCTTTGCACACTTTTGGCATGAGGAATGAATTTCCAACAGTCTTGAAAGAGTTTCCACATATGCTGAGCACTTGTTGGCTGCTTTTCCTTCACTCTGCGGTCCGACTCATCCCAAACCATCATCATTTGGTTGAGGTTGGGGGATTGTGGAGGCCAGGTCATCTGATGCAGCACTCCATCACTCTCCTTCTTGGTAAAATAGCCCTTACACAGCCTGGAGGTGTGTTGGGTCATTGTCCTGTTGAAAAACAAATGATAGTCCCACTAAGCCCAAACCAGATGGGATGGCGTGTCGCTGCAGAATGTTGTGGTAGCCATGCTGGTTAAGTGTGCCTTGAATTCTAAATACATCACTGACAGTGTCACCAGCAAAGCACCCCCACACCATAACACCTCCTCCTCCATGCTTTACAGTGGGAAATACACATTCAGAGATCATCCATTCATCCACACCGTGTCTTTTGGTTGGAACCAAATATCTCACATATGGACTCCAGACCAAAGGGCAAATTTCCACTAGTCTAATGTCCATTGCTCGTGTTTCTTGGCCCAAGCAAGTCTCTTCTCCTTATTGGTGTCCTTCAGTAGTGGTTTCTTTGCAGCAATTCAACCATGAAGGCCTGATTCACACAGTCTCCTCTGAACAGTTGATGTTGAGATGTGTCTGTTACTTGAACTCTGTGAAGCATTTATTTGGGCTGCAATTTCTGAGGCTGGTAACTTTAATGAACTTATCCTCTGCAGCAGAGGTAACTGGGTCTTCCATTCCTGTGGCGGTCCTCATGAGAGCCAGTTTCATCATAGCGCTTGATGGTTTTTGCGACTGCACTTCAAGAAACTTTCAAAGTTTTTGAATTGTTCCGTATTGACTGACTTTCATGTCTTAAAGTAATGACGGACTGTCGTTTCTCTCTGCTTATTTGAGCTGTTCTTGCCATAATATGGACTTGGTCTTTTACCAAATAGGGCTATCTTCTAAAATGCATTACCTAGGTTGAGGAATATAATATGCCGCTAGTAAGCCATGTAATTGGTTAATCTAACAGCTAATAACTTCGTAGTATACCCAATTATGTCTAGGCCTATGCAATCATTGCAGATGCGACTTTGGGAAACCCTGCTTTAGGCTACTGTTTGACCAAGTTGTGCTTTTAGCCACCCCAAAATAGAATGTTTTGAGTGAAGTAACCAGATAGAATTTGCGGCTCGCGCCGATGTGACCAAATAAAAATTTAACTTGACAATTCAAGTCAAAGGATGGCAAAATGTGACCACCCTGGAGCCCTGTTCGTCGCTGAAGTCACCTCATCAGTGTGTTTCACTGTTCTTCCCCATGAACCCCATAACCAATTCTCATTTATCCCAACAAAATACTTTTCTTGTCCGTCAAGCATGGTCCTCATTACCCTTACATTTGATCTGTTAAATATTCCATGTGATTCGGCTGGGGCTGCAGGAGAGTTAAGCCCAACATCTGCGACGATCTCAATATAACTAGGGCTCTATAAATACATGCAGGTCAAGCTGTGTAAATTCTCCTAGTGTACCCACATGTGGGCCCCGCTTGATTAGGAGTGCTCCGGTCCTCTCGGCCTCTCTCTCGCCCTCACACAGCCAACGCCATCTGTTATACTAGTGATCACAACCCTTCTGCCCTGCACTGTACTTTCCCTTTCTGTACATTACTGCACAATGACACCCACATGGTGATACAAACGTCATGATGATCTTCCTCAGACATTTTATTGTGATAGGATTGCCTCGTAAGCTTGAGATTTTGGTATTGTATGAGTTATACTGTGCATTCGGAAAGTATTCAGACCCCTTGACTTTATCCACATTTTGTTACGTTTCAGCCTTATTCTCAAATGGATTAAATTGTGTTTTTCTTCTCCTCATCAATCTACACACAATACCCCATAATGACAAAGCAAAAACAGGTTTTTATACATTTTTGCAAATGTATTAAAAATAAGAAACGGAAATATTACATTTACATAAGTATTCAGACCCTTTACTCAGTACTTTGTTGAAGCAGGTTTGGCAGCGATTACAGCCTCGAGTCTTGGGTATGACGCTACAAGCTTGGCACACCTGTATTTGGGGAGTTTCTCCCAATCTTCTCTGCAGATTTTTAATTTATTTAATCCATTTTAGAATAAGGCTGTAACGTAACAAAATGTTGAAAAAGGGAAGCTGTCTGAATACTTTCCGATTGGACTGTATATAGGATTTTCTTCTATGTATGTGTCCTTGACCCAATGGTGACCACAGATATCTATCCAAACATCATTGCTATGGGCTTTCCTGCAGAGCGACTCGAAGGAGTGTACAGAAACAATATAGACGAGGTTGTACGGTGAGTAACAGCCACTCATGACCTAAACTGGTGAGGACTGTGTAATGAATGCGTGTGGAATGTGGTTTGTGACCAACATTAGACAAAACAATCCAAGTATCCTGAGGTGTTTTGCATTCTCATTAGATGCATTATGTTGTCAATTTCTGTAGTTACGGAATGTTTTGAATGTAACTTTACCTTTTACCTCAACAGGTTTCTTGACTCTAAACATAAAAACCATTATAAGATTTACAATCTGTAAGTATACCGCAAAACGCTTACACGCTAATATCAATGTTTGTTTACAAATGAATTGCTCCTTCATGACCGCTGACTGAATATCCTTCCTATTTTAGTTGTGCAGAACGACACTACGATGCTGCCAAATTTAACTGCAGAGGTACGCCATCACAAACAAAATGTTTTTAGAGCCAGGTTGCTGAAAGGAAACGTACTCTTTATATTTCTCTCTCTCTCGATCTCTCTCCACCCTCCAGTTGCACAATACCCCTTTGAAGACCACAACCCACCTCAGCTAGAGCTCATCAAGCCGTTCTGTGAAGACCTTGACCAGTGGCTGAGCGAGGATGACAATCATGTGGCAGCCATCCACTGCAAGGCAGGGAAAGGCCGCACCGGGGTGATGATCTGCGCCTACCTCCTGCATCGTGGCAAGTTCCAGGACGCCCAGGAGGCACTTGACTTCTACGGGGAAGTGCGGACAAGGGACAAGAAGGTCAGTGACAGTGACTTGCCATGGGTGGAGACTAGGCATTTAACATTATTTCACTATTCAAATAATATCATTACATTTTTTCGGATATCCGGATAGTGACCTATCAGAATGACGCAAATGCACATGGCAGAGAACAGTGGACAGGCTGCTTTTTTCTCAGCAAATTTTTTACTAAAAGCAACAGTGAAAGAGAAGTCAGACTTTCGGCCATGATAGAACTGATTCTGTTACAAAAATGTTTTCTGGTGAATGTTTTGCATTGGTCTGTGCCAGGTATTGTGGAAACTCTGTTAGGTGTGCGCCTGTAATTGCTATTTGAAGTGGGGAAAATAGCACACCAATGTCAATGCACAGCAGAAACTACATTCAAAAGTTTGTTTTTATAAAATTTGGTATTTAAAATGTCATGGTGATATCCGTAAAGGTAATAATGTCACAATGATAATTTGAAGTTATAATAAAGCTTTTTTTATTGTCCCCAAAAAAAATTCTCAAAAAATGAACACAAGTAATCGAATACTAACGTCCGTTCGGATATTTGATTAACCGTGCCCATCCCTAGTGGAGACTAGATGCTAGTACTCGGTGTGAGAATTTTTATAAATGCAGACTAGGCCTAGATCTTCGGGGTTTTGTCATAGACCTGCCGTGATCTAATTTTTACATTTACATTTGAGTCATTTAGCAGACACCCTTATCCAGAGCGATTTACAGTAGTGAGTGCATACATTTTCATAATTTTTTGTACTAGTCCCCCGTAATAATCGAACCCACAACCCTGGCATTGCAAGCGCCATGCTCTACCAACTGAGCTACACAGGATTTCCAATACGTATTTTCACAATCTGTATATCCTGTTCTTTGTGGTAATTATTAAATTGAGTTAATTTTCTAGCATTGACTGTTTTTGTTGTCTTTCCTTTTCAGGGAGTGACGATCCCAAGCCAACGGCGCTATGTGTACTACTATAGCCACCTGCTGAAGAATAAGCTGGACTACAAGCCTGTGGCTCTCCTCTTCCACAAAATGGTGTTTGAGACGCTACCAATGTTCAGCGGAGGCACCTGCAGTGAGTCGCTCATGTTTAACTTGACCTCCGACTCAGGGCGTAGGCATGTAGCTCTTTAAACGGATTGGCAGGCACTGAGTGTGCATACGGCCACCCACGGTAGTAGAGAATGGTGAGAGCATGGAGTCATATTATGTACTTTACAATGAAGCCAACCAAGCTCTTGACCAGTTGCTTGTACTCTTTAAGAAAGATGGCTAGATATTGATGAGAAAGAGAACATGGATGACACTACTCTCAGCTGCATTCAGCAAGTTTGGCTTCTACCTGCTTTATCCAAATTGTGACATGTGTTTTGCTCTGCAGTTCAGAGGATGAATTCAGTACGTCTAAATAACAAGTCACCAAGGACCTCTTACAGATATTATATTTTATACGTTTTTTTCTTAATACTTGCTCTTGAAAAATAACTGCAATTATTTGTTCAGGGATTTTCAGAAAGACATGAAAAAATGAAAGTCTGCACAATGTTTGTTCCTTCAACTCCTAGCTCATGTAGACATTTTCACCACTGATATTTATTCAATTGAATCTAATGATCTAGCCTATGTCTTTCATCTAATGGAATGTGAATGACTACGCATGTACATCTACTGCATGTAATTTGCTTGGCTGAAACAATGATTTGAATATCTTTGATCATATTATGAAAACCAGCTAGTAATGTGGTTTTCTGGTTTAATGTGCCCGAGTCACAGATCATCTTTCTTCTTGGTGTTTTCTCAATATGTCACTGTTGCACAAAATGTACCTTTTTCCTCCTTGAATTCTCTGTGATGCTCTAACCTAACATCTGAATGTGTTCAACTGCTCTGCACTCACCCTTCTCTTTCCCTTTTAACACTCCCTAGAGAGGGCCCTATTCTGAGTTTGACGTTCTCTTTTTACGAAGATAGAAAACATCAGGTTCGCACTCAATCTAAAGTCTTGGCTAAATGCTGAGGTGGATTGTAGTGATGCGCAGGTCAGCTGTTTGTCCCCCTCCACCCCCGCAATTGCTAATAAACCCATCCACAACCGCTCAACTATATGTGATAAAGGTCAAATCTGAGGCCTGCACCCAAATATAGAAAATGCGCTGTACCGTCAGATGGCGAAACAATGTTTTGACAGGTCTTTTTAGATAGGCCCATGTTTCTGCTTATTTCTCATTTGCTATTTGTTAGTCAACTTGTCTATAAATAGATACATGCAGCTTCTCTTCTGTCATTACTTGTTTCCCTAAGACTAAATAAACCCTTCTCACCAGAATGTCATAAATCGATAGAATGAATGATTCAATCTAGTTGGCATCGGTAAAGTTTGTTTTCTCTTTCATTTCTGCTTCTCTCAGGCTGTAAATATGTTTAGGGACCGGGGAGAAAATGCAATAACTCAACAACAAAACAAAAGAAAACCAAAAGATTTTCAGTACAACATTTACTAATGACATCCGTTTGACTGGTTTTAAGGACATTTAAAGCTGTTAAAATTACTAAACACATTTCTTTTGGGCGGCGGCTTGGATGCATATTTTGTGGTTGAAATACTATCAGCTTTTATGATGCTGATAAAGACAGCACATTTACATCCATTCTCTAAAGATGCTAAAATAAATACAGTGAGGGAAAAAAGTATTTGATCCCCTGCTGATTTTGTACATTTGCCCACTGACAAAGAAACGATCAGTCTATCATTTTAATGGTAGGTTTATTTGAACAGTGAGAGACAGAATAACTACAAAAAAATCCAGAAAAACGCATGTCAAAAATGTTATAAATTGATTTGCATTTTAATGAGGGAAATAAGTATTTGACCCCTCTGCAATCACAGAGGTCAGACGTTTCTTGTAGTTGACCACCAGGTTTGCACACATCTCAGGAGGGATTTTGTCCCACTCCTCTTTGCAGATCTTCTCCAAGTCATTAAAGTTTCGAGGCTGACGTTTGGCAACTCAAACCTTCAGCTCCCTCCACAGATTTTCTATGGGATTAAGGTCTGGAGACTGGCTAGGCCACTCCAGGACCTTAATGTGCTTCTTCTTGAGCCACTCCTTTGTTGCCTTGGCTGTGTGTTTTGGGTCATTGTCATGCTGGAATACCCATCCACGACCCATTTTCAATGCCCTGGCTGAGGGAAGGAGGTTCTCACCCAAGATTTGACGGTACATGGCCCCGTCCATCGTCCCTTTGATGCTGTGAAATTGTCCTGTTCCCTTAGCAGAAAAACACCCCCAAAGCATAATGTTTCCACCTCCATGTTTGACGGTGGGGGTGGTGTTCTTGGGGTCATAGGCAGCATTCCTCCTCCTCCAAACACGGCGAGTTGAGTTGATGCCAAACAGCTCCATTTTGGTCTCATCTGACCACAACACTTTCACCCAGTTTTCCTCTCAATCATTCAGATGTTCATTGGAAAACTTCAGACGGGCATGTATATGTGCTTTCTTGAGCAGGGGGACCTTGCGGGTGCTGCATGATTTCAGTCCTTCACGGCGTAGTGTGTTACCAATTGTTTTCTTGGTGACTATGGTCCCAGCTGCCTTGAGATAATTGATAAGATCCTCCCGTGTAGTTCTGGGCTGATTCCTCACCGTTCTCATGATCATTGCAACTCCACGAGGTGAGATCTTGCATGGAGCCCCAGGCCGAGGGAGATTGACAGTTATTTTGTGTTTCTTCCATTTGCGAATAATCGCACCAACTGTTGTCACCTTCTCACCAAGCTGCTTGGCGATGGTCTTGTAGCCCATTCCAGCCTTGTGTAGGTCTACAATCTTGTCCCTGACATCCTTGGAGAGCTCTTTGGTCTTGGCCATGGTGGAGAGTTTGGAATCTGATTGATTGATTGCTTCTGTGGACAGGTGTCTTTTATACAGGTAACAAACTGAGATTAGGAGCACTCTCTTTAAGAGTGTACTCCTAATCTCAGCTCGTTACCTGTATAAAAGACACCTGGGAGCCAGAAATCTTTCTGATTGAGAGGGGGTCAAATACTTATTTCCCTCATTAAAATGCAAATCAATTTATAACAGTTTTGACATGCGTTTTTCTTGATTTTGTTGTTGTTATTCTGTCTCTCACTGTTCAAATAAACCTACCATTAAAATTATAGACTGATCATTTCTTTGTCAGTGGGCAAACGTACAAAATCAGCAGGGGATCAAATACTTTTTTCCCTCACTGTACATCCTATTTTTCTACTAATATTATATTAGGCTATGTGCGAGGTTATAGACCTACAGTCAGTGTCCAGATTTCAATTAGGCTACTATTCCATTTAACCAATATGAACAGTACAGTTCCCTTGACGTGCCATTTTGAAGTCCCTCTTCTGACTGTCAATTTTGTATAGCGGCTCACAATCATCACACACAACATAGCCGGCCGGCACTGCTATCATCCTCTCCTACCACTTCACCAAATCTTTCCCAAACATTAGATTATTGTTCTGGTCCTCCGTTCTATTTATTTTTCAACTCTCCATTTCACAGCTTTTCTCTTATTGAATTAAACTCCCCCCAAAAAGTTTTGCCTCAGTCGATCAACATGAACTTTTTCTACCCAAGTTCCCAAAAGCATTTGGCAATTGCCGTGTATTTTGGCACGCTACAGTGTTGGGCCCTAAAGCTTTAGACTATGCACTAATGCCAGATAAAAATAATGAAAGAAAACCTCAATGTAGGCTATAGATATGAATTGCACAGGAATTCTGGATTTTTTATGCATTTTCCCTTTATTCAACCCGCTCGCCACCCACCTGCCCTTCATCGACACAATATTTCATGACCCTAAACCCGCCCGCGGATATAACTGCGGGTACTGCGGGTTATGAGTCAACCCGCACATCACTAGTGTATTGGGTGAGAAACTCATTTCAATGGACTAGCATATAAGACGGTTCCTCATTGGTGAATACATTCATCGCACATTGTTAAGAATTAAATAAGCTAAATGCAGCTTTCTGGCATTGGGATTTTTAATGGTCAATTGAGATGCTCTTGGAATATCTACAGTTTGAAGTTCCCACATGTTTTTTTTCCTGTGAATTATTAATGTATTGCACCATATATCCCAAGTCTTGTTGACTAGATTTAAGTTGATATCTCCATTTGAAAGCATTGTTTTTAGATGTGTGGCTGTGTATATACATAATTGATATCCTAGCATATATCTGTACCGTTAGAAGTGTTCCTACTGTGTTCTGAAGGCCCAGCCTGCCAGCCCTGCCAGGCTGTGTGTTAATCTCCTTCTCTCTCTCTAAGGGGACAGTACCGTTAAAAACAGGAGCGAGCCGATCCCTCAGGGCTTCAAGAAAGGGAATTGGCATTGGGGTAAATGAGCCTTTCATCCGTTTTGATGTACTTTCCTCATATACTGTTCATTTGGCCCCAATTCCAACAAGAACTAGAAAGGTAGAACTTATTCTAGTCAAGGCTAGAAGGAGTTGTAGTGTTAAGACATCATTGCAATGTGGAGGCAGACAAAGACCAACCAACCACCCCCTTATGAGAAGTTTCAAACTCTCACAAATGTAATGCTATTGTTATTGACGGAAGCGCGACAGTCATCAGAATGGGGTCCCATGTCTTTGGTTCTGGTTCTTTTTGGGTGCTATTTGTGGTCTGGTTATTTCCCTCTCTCCTCCTTTGTGGTCTGGTTCTTTCCTTCTCTCCTATATTGGAAAACACGGTTTTAGAGAACTCACAACTAGGGGTTGCTTTTGTAACTGTCCTTCAAGGAGGACATGGCAGCAACTCCAAGACTACTAAGACTTGTATCCTGTCTTGTCTGGTTCTCTCTACCTCCATTACCCTTCGTTGCCACCTCTCTCCCTATCTCTGCCCCCTGTCTCTGAAACACTCACCCCTTTAGATCCTCAGTTTGTGGTGTATCAACTTAAAGTCAAGATCCACACGTCCAACCCGGCTCACACGCGGAGGGAAGAAAAGCACATGCTATTTGAGTTTCCCCAGCCGCTGCCCGTCTGTGGAGATGTCAAAGTGGAGTTCTTTCACAAGCAAAACAAAATGATGAAGAAGGTTGGTTAGTTCCGCCCGTCACGAGTGTCTCTAGTTTCCCACTGGATTTCCTTGGCTTCAGCTGTTATGGAGTTTTCAATTGCTGACCCATTATAGTTAATGCCTGGTATTTTATCATAAAGGGTGTTTAATGGTGCGTCTCCTATAGTATTATACATGATAGTCCTAATGAACAATGGTTATAAACGTCATTCTGAAGTTAAAATTGGCTAGCTTACCTGGAAATGTATTGTAGCATGTTACTATAAATAACTGTAAGGATTTTCACACTTATGTACTCTAAATGTTTAGCTTTTCTAAGCCTGCATTAACTTCAATGATTGTCAGACAGACTCCATTACAGTTAGTCAGTACCTCTCCCTCTCCACTATCCAGGATAAGATGTTCCACTTCTGGGTTAACACCTTCTTCATCCCCGGGCCACTGGAGGAGAGCATGGAGAAGGTGGAGAATGGGTCGGTGGTGGTTGTGAACGATGTGGACGGGGTCCAGAACCAGCCCACGATTGGCACCCCTCCCCAGGCACCACAGAGCGCCGAACGCAGGGACAGCGGCAGGGACAGCGATAGGGACTACCTCATCCTCGCGCTCACCAAGAATGACCTGGACAAGGCCAACAAAGACAAAGCTAACCGCTACTTCTCACCTAATTTCAAGGTGAGCCATTTAAACATGGTTGTAATGGTTAACAATATGAGGAAGGTACTACAAATCTGTTGTGTAAATCTATCAATTGGTCTTTGCCCTATTAGAATCCTGATGAAATTGAAACATTGGTTTTCAATGACGGCAGTTTAATGCTGAATTCTATTGTTTGACAAGGTTCCCTGTTCTGATATTGTGGCTTTCTCTCTCTCTCTCTCGCTCCTTTAGGTGAAGTTGTATTTCACGAAAACCGTGGAAGATTCTTCGAATTCCGAGGCGAGCACTTCGACATCCGTCACTCCGGACGTTAGCGACAACGAGCCTGACCATTATCGATATTCCGACACCACTGACTCTGATCCGGAAAACGAACCTTTTGATGAGGAGCAGCACACGCAGATCACAAAAGTGTGAACAAAAAAAAAAAACAGGAACACAAAGAAAAAAAGATGTACACCAGAGAAAAAAAGGAGCAAACTTGAATATGAACTCAAAAGAAGAACCTTTGTTCCCATGCCTCCCCCAAAACAGCAGCAGAGCATCATGTAAAATGCCAATTTTAGAAAAAATAATATTCTGACCAATATATTGTTTTTAGGATTATTTTCTTTGGCACGGCCGTGTACCATGCGCGAGGTATTGATGTTGTTGGGGGAAGGTGCTGTAGCTGTAATGTTATATATATATATATATATATATATATATATATATATATATATATATATATATATATATACATACATACATATGTAAACAAACTTTTTTGTGTCATAGACAATGGAAAGAGTAACAATCAGGAGGACTATGCTGCTCCTTCTCCTGTCGAAACCAAGGCCAGTGCTGCAGTCACTTTGTTTATCTTCCTGTCTTCTCTCTCTCCTTCCTTCTCTTCTTCTCTACCCCCTCCACCACACCTCTTCCCTCATCCTCCTTTACTGTGAATGCTTCTCGTGCTCTTTGCAAGCTGTCTCACACGACGATGACTTTTGGCCTTTGTGCAGTGGAAGCTGCATGCAGGCAGTGGGTTGGGGGAGGGGCTGGGTTATGAGTCTGTGATGTCTAAAGCATTGCCATTCCTTTCCGTACTGTTTAAATTATGCAGAACAAGGCATCCCATGTAATTGTCCGTTTTTTATCCTAAAATAATAAAAATATAATACACAAAACAGCAGGGAGACAAGTGTTTGCAATGTCAACACTTTATATACATTTAAAGGACTGTCACGGTGTGCATGTATTGGAAGTTAGCGCCCATCCCTAATAAATGTATGCAATTTCATGTTTTCTTAGACACAAGCTTTGCAATGTCTTTTAAGCTCTCAGGGTTACCCTGTGGATCATTTGTCATAAAGGACTTCCTGGTGTCTTTGGAGTGAATTGCATCATGGAAGTTCATGATGTTTTATGATTTAGGTGATTTCTCCCCATCTGCAGTGGGGGGGGGGGGGGGGGGGGGGGGGTTATATAAACTCAACATGCAACAATTTCTAAGTTACAGTTACAGTTCATATAAGGAAATCAGTCCATTTAAATAAATTCATTAGGCCCTAATCTGTGGATTTCACATGACTGGGAATATAGATACTGAATGCATCTGTTGGTCACAGATACATTAAATAAAAAAGGTAGTGGCGTGGATCAGAAAACCAGTCAGTATCTGGTGTGTGACCACCATTTGCCTCATGCAGCACGACACATCTCCTTCTCATAGTTGATCAGGCTGTTGATTGTGGCCTATGGAATATTGCCCCACTTCTCTTCAAGACTGTGCGAAGTTGCTGGATATTGGCGGGAATTGGAACACGCTGTCGTACATGCCGAACCAGAGCATCCCAAACATGCTCAAAGGGTGACATGTCTGGTGAGTATGCAGGCCATGGAAGAACTGGGACATTTTCAGCTTCTAGGAATTGTGTACAGATCCTTGCGACATGGGGCCGTGCATTATCATGCTCAAACATGAGGTGATGACGGAGGCTGAATGGCACGACAATGGGCCTCAGGACGTCAGGGAATCTGCGTTCAAATTACCATCGATAAAATGCAATTGTGTTCGTTGTCCGTAGCTTATGCCTGCCCATACCATAACCCACCGCCACCATGGGGCACTCTGTTCACAACGTTGACATCAGCAAACTGCTCGCCCACATGATGCCATACACGTGGTCTGCGGTTGTGATGCCGGTTGGACGTGCTGCCAAATTCTCTAAAACGACGTTGGAGGTGGCTTATGGTAGAGAGATGAAAATTCAATTTCTGGCAACAGCTCTGGTAGACATTCCTGCAGTCAGCTTACTAATTGCACCCTCCCTCAACTTGAAACATCTGTGGCATTGTGTTGTGTGACAAAACTGCACATTTTAGAGTGGCCTTTTTATTGTCCCCAGCACAAGGTGCACATGTGTAATGACCCTGCTGTTTAATCAGCTTCTTGATATGCCACACCTGTAAGGTGGATAGATTATCTTGGCAAAGGATAAATGCTCACTAACAGGGATGTAAACAAATTTGTGCACACAATTAGAAAGAAATAAGCTTTGTGTGTATTGAACATTTCTGGGATCTTATTTCAGCTCATAAAACATGGAACCAACACTTTACATGTTGTGTTTATATTTTTGTTCAGTGTATTTCCACACTGAGGTTGGAAAATATTATAAAAATTGTAATTCCCTTTTTGTGTAAGTGCTGTTTGAAAAGACCGCCTGAAATGTCAGCCAGTTTTGGTGGGATGGAGTTTTGCCTGCCTGGTGACATCACCAGGCGGTAAATTAGTTAATAGACCAGAAATAGTTCCAAACCTCTCTGCCAATAAAATCTAGTTTTCAGTTTTCCCCTCCCCACTCAGACTACTCCCAGACAGTCCTAGCAAAAATCTTGCTTGAGAAATTGCTCTTTGCTAAGAAGCTATTTTTGTTTATTTTTGACAATTTTAATTAAAACAATCATAGTAAGATACTTAATTGTTACCCAGAAATTATTTGATATTGAGATAAAAATGGCTGCATTGGACCTTTAAAGGCAATGTGCCTGCGTTCCTGGATACCACATTCATGGTAAATGCTGCATATGTTGGCTTAATCAGAAAATACCTTTAAATGTCAATCGCGCTGTAAGGCGGATCCAACGCTGCTCAGAATGAATCCCGGCCCTAGCCTGAACAGCATCTATTCATTACCACAACTAGATCAAAAACCCAGACACATTTGACTTTCATTTCATGCAGGGGTGCAAATAGATGGACATTGCAGGCAGCATCCCAATTTTCTCAACTATAACCAGTTGATTTCATACCCAGCTATCAGTATCATGGCAGTGGGCTGTTTGTCTGTTTGTCCAGGTCTTCTCCATCCCAGCAGCTGAAGGATAGCCAACTCCGCATTACTTCCTGATAATTGAGATGCAGCCCTGGAGAGAGAGAGAGCTGCCTGGGTAAAGCAGCTTGCTGCGCTCCCCACACTTCGGTGGCTCACCAAATGACAGAGTAACAGGATTAAGTACCATGTCACTGTGATAGGAGGCACAGAGAGGCAGGACCCTGGCTACAGTAAAGCCCTGGTAAAGCCCTGGGTCCTCTGGTAATAAAATATAATATAAATAAAGTACAAAAAAAAGTTCCCACCCCAGGGACAGTCAGTCACATAATCTCCCCCTCTGCTCTATTAAGAGTCGCTCCCCCGGTCTCCTCATGTTGATGGACATCAAAGACGCAGCTTGCCAGCGAATGAGTCTGGCAGCAGTCGGTGGGGCATTACTGTAATTGGCTAGAGCGATGGAGAGAGAAAGAGAGTCCCTGGTATGTTAGATTAATAATGAATGTGCTGGGTTGGTTTGGGAGAGACCAGCAGTGAGATGCCTCAGCACACTATGGGCAAATAAAGACTGAAGCTAAATACACTGGCCTCTGAAAGAATCCAGCTCAAGCTGGCAACCCACGTCGCAGTGATATATAGATAAATAAAATACATACGCAGCTTGATGGTATAGTAAACAGCGATCCCCCAAGAGAAAGACTTCCCCTAATATACTGGGTTTTTCATAGTATTGCTTTAACGTTAAATCTCTCTGGCTTCACCATCTTACATTCACAGCACTGTATCTCTAAAATAATGGGAGGGGTAGATCTTACATTAAATATATAGATTTAAACACTATTATGATCAAATGGGGGTCAATTTGGCCTATAAAAGCTGAGATAAGCCCAAGCTGTCACCCTTTTTTCCCTCCCATCTGCTGGGAGCAGTTGCAAAGCATGGCTCATCACAGCAGGACCTGGCAACCCTCCCCCTGCTCTCTCTGCCTGGCTGCACAGCTGTGTTGCGTTTGGATTAGGCCAAGAATAAAACAGGAAGTCGAAATTAAACAAAAGCTTAAAAAAACACAGGCACTGTAAGTTACCAAAGACTTAGCGGCACGACTCTGACAGCCTGTGGAAAAAGAACACACACACTACACCTACACACACTTACAGTATCATATTGAAAACACACATAAACGCTCAAATCATTATGCGAGCACAGTAATTCACACATACATTTAGTCTAACACATTTCACGCCCCTCTTTGCACACACAGAAAATAGGCATATTGCCTATTGCTCACACCCACACATATGGCTCCTGAGTGGCGCAGTGGTCTAAGGCACTGCATCGCAGTGCTAACTGTGCCACTAGAGATCCTGGTTCGAATCCAGGCTCTGTCGCAGCTGGCCGCGACCGGGAGACTCATGGGCGGCGCACAATTTGTCCAGGGTAAGGGAGGGGATGGCCGGCAGGGATGTAGCTCAGTTGATAGAGCATGGCGTTTGCAACACCAGGGTTGTGGGTTCGATTCCCACGGGGGGCCAGTATAAAAAAATATGTATTCACTAACTGTAAGTCGCTCTGGATAAGAGCGTCTGCTAAAATGTATATGGTCCATACACACATGCAAAGTGCCTCAATGTTTTTTTTTCTCCCTTTGGTAGTTTATTGTAGTAGCTGATGAGGGGTGTTGCAGCCGAAGAGATCCTCAAAATAATAAATGGCAGAAACATCTGTGGAATATCACTCTCCTTGAGTGTTCTTCCTAAAGAGAGGCTCAGCTTCAAATAAATACTTCTGATTTTTTTATGCAAAATTGGCCATTTAGCTACTTCACTGAGTTGTCATACGATGAATGAATGACGAGAGAGAAGGTGAGAGATAAATAATGTACTATAGATTGAGCTTTTCTGTAATAGACCTGACTTCCAGATATAAAAAAGGAACTATAGATAATGAATGGGAGCTTAAAGGTTAAAAAAATATCAAATCATTTCTGGGTAACAATTAATTAACTTACTGTGATAATTGTTTACCATTTGAATTTAAAACAAACAAAAATAGCTTCTTAGAAAATAATAATTTCTCAAGCAAAAATTTTGCTAGGACTGTCTAGGAGTGGGGAGGGGTAAACTGAAAACTAGCTGTTATTGTCAGAGAGGTTTGGAACTCTCTTTCTTATTGGTCTATTAACTAATTTACCCCCTGGTGATGTCACCGGGCAGGCCAAAACTCTTTTGAAAAAAAGGCTGACATTTCAGGCGGTCTTTTCAAACAGCTCCTACATTAAAAGGGCATTATTATCATTTTCACATGTTCACAGTATTATTCCAACCTCATAGTGTGGCAATGTATATAAAACACAGCACAATGTTGGACTGCATTGGGCCTTTAAGAGTTGACAGTGTGAGCTGACACAAGTAGGAGTGTGCATGTATTAGGTTTATACAAAATACCACATTAGGAAAGACAGGCCAGGGGTTTAATTATAAAAGATCACAAATTGGCATTAGAACTGACCCTAAAATTGGTTGCTTTCCTTATCTGTGGTGATGTATCCCGTTCCCAGCTCACCCCTTCCACTCTCCATTTTAACCCCAAGGAAAGTCTGACAACTTCTCAGGGTGTTGGGCCTTTTCCTTCTACTAATGTATTGTATAAACCATAGGCCCAATGCATTTTTTATGACGCTTCTGAATCTATTTAATATTTTGTGAATTTAGTCAGTTAATGTCTGTGTAACTGTAATTCTTAGTCTTTGTGCGTGTGTGTTTCAATATAGTCCTATGTGACAATCACATGGAAATAGTTACCGCTGTCACCATCACTAACCCCCTCCCCAACACTCACCACACACTAACGCATGGCCACCCATTCCCCAAAATGTATTTTAGAAAGAGTGCACTTGCGTCTAGGGTCCATTGCATAGGATAATGAAAGGCATGCATAGTCACCAGCACACACTGTGCTGTACATATGCACATGTTCATAAACAGTATACAATTACAGTATAAATCGTTCACACACAAATAGTCTCCATATTCACAGAACACATGCACACACATGCACAGGAACTTGCATTATGTTGTGCTTGGCTCAGGACTGCAGTGGTAAAAAGCGTCTCTCTGCTCAGTAGTGTTGGCCACGGAATAAAGACTCCATATTTATCAGACTTTACTGTGACATGTCCCTTTCTACCTTACTTTTACAATGAAGTCAGAGCCGGCGTAATCCTCCCTCTTTCCTCTCCCGCTTCCTATTTCCTTCTCTGTTATCATTTATTCATGTTTATTTGCAATAATGTTCTATTCATGTTTGTTTCTGTGTAATGTTACTTATGTTTCTTTAAAAAGTGTTTATTGCGCTTGTGAGTGGCTGTATTACCTAAATACATAGAATATACTGTACTATGCATGACACTCACACGACAGTGTGCATGTGTCCTCTCATTTGGAGCCAGCAAGGCAGCCAGGGCTTTTTAAAGGGCCTGTGATTTGACAGAATCCTGAGGGGGAAAGGGGGATTAGGATTAGCTGTTTCCCCTCAAACACTGGAGACGATACGCCACGCCGCTAACGGCAAATTAATAGATGAATAGGACATGCGTGGGTCGTCTCAGATAATGCTAAAACCCACCCGCTTCTTAAATAGCGAAGAAGGTGTCCTTTTCTTGAACCCAGCTGTGTGAATCCACTGTCACACACGAGCATGCAAGCAGGCAAACACACACACACAGGGAGAGAGTTGAAGGCATATTGTGTCCGTGAGAAAGGTTTAAAACATGTCTTTAATCTGAGAGCAGCACAAAGCCAGCCTACAGATTAAGCTGCCTGCCTCTCAAACTACTGTGCAGCAGATCTAGATGGCCCACACTAATTCCCACAGAGACAGGGGCTTTTAACCTCTAACACACACACACACTCATATGAGCCTGCCACTGCCAGCAAGCCAGAAAACACACGTGTACACGCACGCGCGCGCACACACACAGTCTTGCGCAGCTAACCTTGTGGGGACATACAATTCAGTCCCATTCAAAATCCTATGTTCCCTAACCCCTAACCCCAAACCTAACCCTAACACGTACCCTTACCCTAACCTTAACCCTAACCCTAACCTTAACCCTAACCCTAAACCTAAACCTAAACCTAACCCTAACCCTAGCTCCTAACCCTAAAACTAACCCTATTTCCTAACCCTAACCCTATACCTAATTCTAACCCTAACACTAATTCTAACCTTAACCCTAAACCCCCTAGAAATAGCGTTTGACCTTGTGGGGACCAACAAAATGTCCCCAGTTGGTCAGATCATTCTTGTGGGGGATTTCTGGTCCCCATAAGTATAGATAAAAACGTCCACACACACACACACACACACACACACACACACACACACACACACACACACACACACACACACACATACACACACACACACACACACACACACACACACACACACACACACACACAGAAATTAATCAGAATCAGAAAAACAGAGTTAGGCTACAATACATTCCAGTTCCAGTCATCTCACCAATTCAATTGACAACTAAGGTATTCCTAACTCGTTTTGAAGTAAATAACACACTGATTATTTGGAGACAGTGCATTTCAACAATAAAGCACCAAAATGCCAGTGAAGCAGAGGATGATGGTTAGTTTGGGGACCCAGACATATGTGTGAATGACATGGACTGATAGACATAGGCTTGAATTACTCTGACTGAAGAACTACCATCCTTCTAGATTGACCTCGATCCAGACAAACCAGTTACAGATATTGATTACAGATCTGAGACAGAACTAATCAGCTGATTCTACTCCCAGTCACTGACCCCTGATAGACAAGACCAGCTCTGTTGGTTGGAGTAAGGAGCTGAGACACAGACAAAGTGAGTTAGCTCTGCTCACTTGATTAGACCTAGGGCAGACATGATGAGCCTGTTAACTCAGTTCACCTGTGAGCATCAGACTGACACCACAAGTCAACTATCAACCACCTAGACAGACAAAAGTCTACAAAAGCCTTCTACAATATCTCTGTTCAATCAAAGGTTAAAAAGAGAGATAGAAGAGGGCTGAGCACGACAACGGTTCACCACAATCCACTTCAGACCAGACACTGATGAGTCAGACAGTAGTGGGTCATTTCTATGAAAGAAGATATCTACACTTGTGGTCAAAAGTTTTGAGAATGACACAAGTATTGGTCTTCACAAAGTTTGCTGCTTCAGTGTTTTTAGATATTTTTGTCAGATGTTACTATGGTATACTGAAGTATAATTACAAGCATTCCATAAGTGTCAAAGGCTTTTATTGACAATTACATAAAGTTTATGCAAAGAGTCAGTATTTGCAGTGTTGACCCTTCTTTTTCAAGACCTCTGCAATCCGCCCTGGCATGCTGTCAATTAACTTCTGGGCCACATCCTGACTGATGGCAGCCCATTCTTGCATAATCAATGCTTGGAGTTTGTCAGAATTTGTGGGTTATTGTTTGTCCTCCCGCCTCTTGAGGATTGACCACAAGTTCTCAATGGGATTAAGGTCAGGGGAGTTTCCTGGCCATGGACCCAAAATGTTGATGTTTTGTTCCCTGAGCCACTTAGTTATCACTTTTGCCTTATGGCAAGGTGCTCCGTCATGCTGGAAAAGGGATTGTTCGTCATCAAACTGTTCTTGGATGGTTGGGAGAAGTTGCTCTCGGAGGATGTGTTGGTACCATTCTTTATTCATGGCTGTGTTCTTAGGCAAAATTGTGAGTGAGCCCACTCCCTTGGCTGAGAAGCAACCCCACACATGAATGGTCTCAGGATGCTTTACTGTTGGCACGATACAGGACTGATGGTAGCGCTCACCTTGTCTTCTCCGGACAAGGTGTTTTCCGGATGCCCCAAACAATCGGAAAGGGGATTCATCAGAGAAAATGACTTTACCCCAGTCCTCAGCAGTCCAATCCCTGTACCTTTTGCAGAATATCAGTCTGTCCCTGATGTTTTTCCTGGAGAGAAGTGGCTTCCTCGCTGCCCTTCTTGACACCAGGCCATCCTCCAAAATACTTTGCCTCACTGTGCGTGCAGATGCACTCACACCTGCCTGCTGCCATTCCTGAGCAAGCTCTGCACTGGTGGTGCCCCGATCCCACAGCTGAATCAACTTTAGGAGACAGTCCTGGCGCTTGCTGGACTTTCTTGGGCGCCCTGAAGCCTTCTTCACAACAATTTAACCTCTCTCCTTGAAGTTCTTGATGATCCGATAAATGGTTGATTTAGGTGCAATCTTACTAGCAGCAATATCCTTGCCTGTGAAGCCCTTTTTGTGCAAAGCAATGATGACAGCACATGTTTCCTTGCAGGTAACCATGGTTAACAGAGGAAGAACAATGATTTCAAGCACCACCTTCCTTTTAAAGCTTCCAGTCTGTTATTCTAACTCAATCAGCATGACAGAGTGATCTCCAGCCTTGTCCTCGTCAACACTCTCACCTGTGTTAACGAGAGAATCACTGACATGATGTCAGCTGGTCCTTTTGTGGCAGGGCTGAAATGCAGTGGAAATGTTTTTTTGGGATTAACTTAATTTTCATGGCAAAGAGGGACTTTGCAATTAATTGCAATTCATCTGATCACTCTTCATAACATTCTGGAGTATATGCAAATTGCCATCATAAAAACTGAGGCAGCAGACTTTGTGAAAATTAATATTTGTGTAATTCTCAAAACTTTTGACCACGACTGTACATACATGGCAGAGAGAAACAGAGAGAGAGAGAGACTAGCTACATGTTTCCAAGTTAAGTTTCCATTAACTTGTCCAATGAGACAGAGAGAAAAAGGGTGGGACAGAGGAAGTAAGACAAAAGATGAGTTGGAGTATAAGTGACATCTGGTGCTTACAGTATCTTGGGTTATCAAACCCAGATAGTGGGTGACACTGTGGGGTACAGTGTATTCATGGATGCCAAGGGAAGCCAGGCTTCCCCAAAAAAATGACCAAGAAAAAAAGAAAAAAATGTATCTTTCGTCTCTCTGTGTTTCATAATTTTCCTTCAATTTGCAAGAGGCTGAATGTATCTCACCAGAGAAAGCATCCGAGCAAGCGAAACAGCGCCCCTCTGTCTCAGTATGTGTAGGCCATATATCTGATACTGTCTGGTTAAAAATAGTATGAAATTTACAGAAAAAAGTTGAATTGTTCCATCTCGTTGTGTCCTTGTCCACCGGTAGCTAGCTAGCTAAAATTGTCCCTTTTTTAAATTAGCCATGGATGGAGATAGGGATTTGGCAGTGGTTTTACTTAGTTATCCGTACTGGCCAATGATTATAATGGTAGATTCTGATCTAACCATAAATTCATACATTGTGCCCCTGGACTAAATTCCATATGTAGCTAGATGTAGTAGGCTAACGTTAACTAGCTGGCCTGGCGCATCGTTGCCCATGAAAGCATTTTAGCCAGGTAGCCTACTAGGACAACAAAAACAAAAAGCGTATACTATATGACAGAGTCATGAAAGAGAGGAGTATGGCATTGGTGTTTCTGGTTGAGTCAACATGTTTTTTTCTACTTGCACACATGTGCACATGCACGCACGCACACACACACACACACACACACACACACACACACACACACACACACACACACACACACACACACACACACACACACACACACACACACACACACAGACACAGACAGAAATCAGTACCATGGACAGCTATATCATATTTAGCTTATGTTGATTGGACTAAATCGTTTTTGGTATCTTAGTTGTCACTGTATTAGACTAAGCATCGGTGATTTGATGATGTTGAAATATTGAAATGAAATGGTGCTGGAATAGTGGAGGCTGCTCCTGTTTTCTTTGCAACTTGCTGTAACTCCACGTGGTTCTAAATCAATAATTGTTTAGTAGTACGTAAATGTCGGAAACATTAACTTGCTTGACCATGCTGTAGTAGGTCATGTAACTGTTTGTTTGTGGACTTCACCGGACAGATGAACCGGAGTTGCTCTCCGGTATTGTGATGAAACAAAGGTGTGGTTGAATTTATTCTGCCACTGTGTCTTCTTATTGTCTCGGCCTTTAGGCCTACATACAGTGCATTCAGAAAGTATTCAGACCGCTTAACTTTTTCCACATTTTGTTACGTTACAGCCTTATTCTAAAACTGAAATGTCATATTTACATAAGTATTCAGACCCCTCACTCAGTACTTTGTTGAAGCACCTTTGGCAGTGATTACAGCCTTGAGTCTTCTTGGGTATGAAGGCACACCTGTATTTGGGGAGTTTCTCCCATTCTTCTCTGCAGATCCTCTCAAGCTCTGTCAGGTTGGGTGGGGAGCGTCGCTGCACAGCTATTTTCAGGTTTCTCCAGAGATGATCGATCGGGTTCAAGTCCGGGCTCTGGCTGGGCCACTCAAGGACATTCAGAGACTTGTCCCGAAGCCACTCCTGCGTTAGGGTTAGGGTTAGGGTTTAGGGTTGTTGTCCTGTTGGAAGGTGAACCTTTGCCCCAGTATGAGGTCCTGAGCGCTCTGGAGCAGGTTTCCATCAAGGATCTCTCTGTACTTTGCTCCGTTCATCTTTCCCTCGATCCTGACTAGTCTCCCAGTCCCTGCCACTAAAAACATCACCACAGCATGATGCTGCCACCCCGATGCTTCACCGTAGGGATGGTGCCAGGTTTCCTCCAGACGTGACGCTTGGCATTCAGGCCAAAGAGTTCAATCTTGGTTCCATCAGACTAGAGAATCTTGTTTCTCATGGTCTGAGAGTCCTTTAGGTGCCTTTTGGCAAACTCCAAGCGGGCTGTCGTGACTTTTACTGAGGAGTGGCTTCTGTCTGGCCACTCTTCCATAAAGGCCTGATTGGTGGAGTGCTGCAGAGATGGTTGTCCTTCTGGAAGGTTCTCCCATCTTGGTGGTTCCAAACATCTTCCATTTTAAGAATGATGGAGGCCACTGTGTTCTTGGGGACCTTCAATGCGGCAGATATTTTTTGGTACCCTTCCCCAGATCTGTGACTCGACACAATCCTGTCTCGGAGCTCTACGGACTTCATGGCTTGGTTTTTGCTTTGACATGCAGTGTCAACTGTGGGACCTTATATAGAGAGGTGTGTGCCTTTCCAAATCATGTCCAATCAATTGAATTTACCACAGGTGGACTCCAATCAAGTTGTATCAATGGAAACAGGATGCACCTGAGCTCAATTTCGAGTCTCATAGCAAAGGGTCTGAATACTTACGTAAATAAGGTATTTCAGTTTTTAATGTTTTATAAATTAGCAAGAATAAAAACCTGTTTTCGCTTTGTCATTATGGGGTATTGTGTGTAGATTGAAAATTAATTGAATACATTTTAGAATAAGGCTGTAACTAAACAAAATGTGGAAAAAGTGAAGGAGTCTGAATACTTTCCGAATGCACCGTATCACGCTGTCATGGGATATGAATTAACAGGTTATAGAGCAAACCACGCAATTATCACAACACATAGGTTGTAACATGGCTTTTTTCCCTGGCTTTGCTTCCTCAGTGATTTTACCCACGCACAGCGACTGGTTGGGCAGTGATTGTATCAGCCTGATAGACAAGAACATAGACATTAACTTGGAAGGTTTATGTTTTTGTCACACTTTAACAGTAAAGTTTATCTGCTTTGACCACATTGAGAAACCAGTGTGCTGTTGGTGGTGGTTTGGGAAACATGTGAGAGAGAGAGTACATGCTGATGTTTCCTGTGTGTGTGTGTGTGTGTGTATGTGTGTGTTTACTGTGCAAGTTGAATGAAAATAAGTGCTACACATAAATTGTGAAGAAAATTGTTGTATTTGCATATTCCTATGTGTTGTGTACAAGCATGTCTCTCTGTATACAATATCTACGCATTTGGTACCATTTCTGTTTTGATTTACAATTCCCATCTATACCAAATAGAATAAACCTCAACTAGCAACATCCTCTACTATTGTACTGTAGGGGATAACTGAGCAGGGTACAGTAGCTGTGCTAAGAGTAATCAGAATAGAAATAGCCTTGATAGAATCCATAAAGCTGCATGTCTTCTTATAGCAGTTCCCCAATCACTTAATTTGTC
>NC_140023.1:11166471-11327712 GCF_964263955.1 Coregonus lavaretus | reverse complement strand
GAGAGTGTGAATGAGAAGGAATGAGGGAGAAGTAAAACATCTGATCTGACATCTGAAGTTAATTTCATGTAATAAACATGTAGTCACTCACAGTAAGGCCTACAATAAATATTACATGCTTTTCAGAATTATTCTTGAGAAAACACAGATATCCTACAGTCAGATTGAATTTCCCAGCTAACTTTACTATTTTCCTCCTCTAACTTATCTAAGGGACAGATATGCACTGTTGAGGGACATGGGACTATGTTTCTCATTTCCTGCATTAAGATTGTTCCCCTATAGGCTAATCTTGTAGATATATCTGCCTTCTTTCTGCACAGTTGTTTCCTGTGTGTGCCTGTATTATATGTTATTGTACATGCATGTGTGTGCCATGTGTGTGTGATCCATGTGTGTGTATGTACTGTATGTATGTGCTTGACATATACACTCAGTTGCCAGTTTATTAGGTACACGAAAATGGTTCGATCCTACAGACAGTGAGTCACGTGGCTTGCTATATAAAGCAGGCAGACAGGCATCGAGGCATTCAGTTACTGTTCGATTGAACGTTAGAATGGGCAAAACGAGTGACCTAAGTGACTTTGAGCGTGGTATGTTCGTCGGTGCCAGGCGCGCCTGTTCCAGTATCTCAGAAATGGCCGTCCTCCTTCCAGTATCTCAGAAATGGCTGGCCTTCTGGGCTTTTCACGCACGACATGGTCTAGGGTTTACCGAGAATGGTGCGACAAACAAAAAACATCCAGTCAGCGGCAGTCCAGTGGACGAAAACAGCTTGATGGTTGAAGAAGAATGACAAGAATCGTGCAAGCTAACAGGCGGGCCACAAACAGGCAAATAACAGCTCAGTCCTACAGTGGTGTGGAGAACGCCATCTCGGAACGCACAACTCATCAGTCCTTGTCACGGATGGGCTACGGCAGCAGACGACCACACCGGATTCCACTCCTATCAGCTAGAAACAAGAAGAAGCGGCTCCAGTGGGCATGCGATCACCAACACTGGACAATTGAGGAGTGGAAAAACATTGCCTGGTCCGACGAATCCCAGTTCCTGTTGCGTCACACTGATGGTAGAGTCAGGATTTGGCATAAGCAGCATGAGTCCATGGCCCCATCCTGCCTGGTGTCAATGGTACAGGCTGGTAGCGGTGGTGTAATGGTGTGGGGAATGTTTTCCTGGCAAACGTTAGGTCCCTTGATACCAACTGAGCAATGGTGCCATTCCCCATATAATTCAGGGTGCTCTGGAGGCAAAGGGGGGTCCTACCTACCCGGTACTAAATGGGTGTACCTAATAAACTGGACAATGGCTGGACCATGGCCTTGAGTCGGCTAGGGGAGAGACTACTTCAGGTCTCAGCATCACCAGCTAGCTAGCTCACATGTCCTACACAAGACCTGTGCAAGTAGAGAGTTTAAGGAGTGTGAGGACAGATTGAGGACAGGTTGAGGACAGTTTGATGACATGACAGGGACAGGGGGTGAGGAGTTGACGAGTTGACTAGGGGTCTGTGCAGCTGCAGGCACACTGGCTTAGTTCATTCTGCCTCTGTTCTGTTTGCATTAAGTCCCTAACCGGATTTCTCAGATACCACTACTCCCGATAAATCCATCTCTATGGGATATTCAGCTGGGATTATTCCTGTCATTCTCTATGGCAGCCGGTTGTAACAAAGCATACTATTCACTCTCCTTTCTCCATTGTCTTTCCCTCCAGACACTGTCTGACTGAATGTTCCCAGTCAAATCCCTCAGTAGTGTACAGACACACAGATACACTCAGCTTTAATTAGGCCGACCACTACAAGCGGGGCAGGGAAATCTCTCTGTACAGACATACCGTCTAGAGCCAGCTTTGCAGATTTATTTCTGTAGGTCTTGTGTGTGTGTGTTTTTTTTTGTGTGTGAGGAGAGAGAAAGTGAGAGTGTGTGTGTTCCGTGCGTGTGTGTGTGTGTGTGTGTGTGTGTGTGTGAGTGTGTGTGTGTGTGTGAGTGTGTGTGTATATGTGTTTCAGCACATAAAGTACTCAAAATCCCCTCAACCCGCTCTGCTTGCATCTGAGTTCCTCATCATCAGCTCTGAGGTCACTTCCTGTGGTCATGGAGCAGCATGTCTCTTTTCCTGTTCTATGTGCTGTGCAACATCAGCTCTCTGGGCGACCTACACCTCCACATCCCCACTGTCTCCTGTACGTGCAAAGGCATCAGGCGGGCAGGGGTGCAAAGCAGGCAAACAGTGGCAACAGTCTATGAGTCACATGCCCTCTAAGACTGTCTGCTTGCACACTTACAGTGGTCACATCCTCTCTCACCCTGTTCTCACGCTGACTGCTAACGTCTTGTGGCCCACATTTAGTTAGATTAGTAACCAAATGTTTCCAACTTTAAAAGGTCAAAGATCAAAGTTCATGAGTGCTAGGCTGCTGTGGTAGCAGGTCAAAGCTCAGAGGTCAGGGTCATTGGGCTGAAAGCAACAACACTTTGAAGTTTAAACAGTGTGAATTAAGACTGTCTCCAAAGGAATATGTGAATCCCTTACAAAACATCATTTATTTTTTTACTAGATTTCAAGAAATTCAGGGTTTGTGTTTACCTGGAAGCCAAAAAAAGAAAATAAATAACACTTGCCTTTCTTGAACTAACACTTGCACTTTTCTTATCAGCACTGACTGCTGATAGCTGTGTTATCGAGATTTTTTTTTACTTACTATGACTGTGATATGCGGTTTGTCTTACCTAGCTACCTTAAGATATAAGTCGGTCTGGATAAGAGCGTATGCTAAATGACTAAAATGTAAAATGTTAATGAAGTGAACGTTGAATAATGTCTACCTAAGCTCAGGCCAAAACACTGAGCAGTCTACTGCGACATGCATATAAATTAAATTAACAAAGAGTCCATTTGGAATGGAAATAATTAAACAGCTACGAAAACCCTTTTGTCTGACATACTTACAGCAAGTAACTTTTACAACTTTACCACTTTTAGTACAGTAACATTTTAAACAAATTGACTACCACTCTGAATAATAATAATATAGTCTTTGAATTTCATTACTGTAAACAATTACTTGTTAACATACTCATACACTCTTTATTCCCTCTCCCCCTGCAAGTAGATCTATTACCTGTGTGCTCTTACTCCACTCACTCTCTCAGGGGAACCTTCACTACACACTCGCTTCCAGCGGCATCCTCCACACAACAAAAAACACAACACTGCTTTTTCCATCTCTGTGGAATAGCAAAGCTTGTACGAGAAAAAAACAACATTCTGTTGAGGCTTGGAAACCAAATCTACTATTCACCCTAGAAGAATGTTAGGGGAACACAGACAGATAATTTGGCTAGACTTTACGCTTTCAACATTTGATGAGAAACATTCAGCGCTCTTTCAGGGGAATCTCCTCCAAGAAATTAAATGAACGACTGTGTTGAACTAATTCTGTCATCCATTTGGCTTGAATAAATGAGAGGTATTGTCTGGTTTGAAAGCCTCACAGCCCACTGTGGAAGAATCCCCAACCATAGTGGTAAATTGGAGGTCAAAGTACGGTTTTGGAATCCTCAAATGCTGTTACTTTTCAAAATAAGTAAAGTACTAACCAAATGATATGTCTGTGTGTAGGCTATAGGCCTACCTAAAGGTCAGCGTTCAGGGTGAATATGTAGTGGCTAACGCAGGCACGCAGGCACGCATGCACGCACACACACACACACACCCACACACACACCCACACGCACACGCACACAAACACACACACACACACCCACACGCACTACACACACACACACACATACACACACACACACCCACACGCACACGCACACAAACACACACACACACCCACCCACACGCACTACACACACACACACACACACACACACACACGCACACAAACACACGCACATGCACACGCACACAAACACACACACACACACACACACCCACATGCACACGCACACAAACACACACACACACACACCCACACGCACACAAACACACACACCCACACACACCCACACGCACACGCACACCCACACGCACACACACACACAGCTTTGCTTAAAGGCTTTAAGCAGCTGATAAGGTGCTACTGGGCTGTCAAGCTCAAACAAGTCTACATATGCAAACATCCACTCAAAGTATATAACATATCAATCTATAGGATTAAACGGTCAGACTGGTGTGATATTTACAGTCCTGGGTGAAGATAAACATTAGCTACAACACTCCATGATGCAATACCAGAGACCTACAGAACACATACCATTCATCTGACCTAGTCTAGTATTCATGATGTCACTGTCAATTGACTACATAAAAAAAAAGAGCAAATTAAGAAAATGTGAATGATTCATGTTGAACACTTTATTGAGCTTTAATGAGCTATTTCAATATCAAATGTCCCCCTCCATCAGCCATACATATGTTGTGAACTGCCACAGGCGTATAATATATGTGATTGCTTGAAAATATGACAAATATTTCCTTACAGAAACGTCTATTGAGATATTTGACTAAAAATGTTTATCAGCTGTATAGGTCTATATTTGAGTTTTGAAGAGCCATTGTAGGCTAGCAAAAAGCTAAGTCGGCACTTCCAAGAATCAGTGAAACTTCAAAGGGCTGAAATTTGATACACTTGGAAAAACAAACCAAATCCCACAGGAGGTCTGCTTCAAGGAAGTTCTTGTTCTCCAGCCAAAAATACTTTTCTTTTAAGATCAAAATTAACAAGAGGCCTTTTCGTAGAAATGCTAAAGTCCTAGTTGACTCTACTTGGCAGAGATCAAACAAATAGTAGTGAGGGAATTGTTGTTTAAACATTGCTTGTAATTTTTTTAACTTACCAGGAGACATTGAAATAATTCACTGCGACATACCTAGATGATTGTATAGCTAGCTGATCTTAGATCATAGCTTTATGGGTAACCCCCTCCCAGAGGCATTCAATCAGCCACAACTTCAGTGTCCATTCTTTCAATACTATTTCTATGAGAAGAATTGAAGATCTACCACTTTTTTGGTTCAATATATTGTCCCTTTGATGCTGATGGAGACTACAAGCAGTGTCGTATACATTGCTGGCCATCAAACTAGTACCTTAATTCACTGCTGAATATAAAGTATTCCAGAGGTCTAACAGAGGGACTTAGTTGAGAGGCCTGAGCACAGTCTCCAGACTTACAACAGTAATGAGACCCACCCAGCTGTGCACTGCGGTGCACTTATCATGTCTATTCTCTATTTCAAACCTGACTGATCACTCTTGTAATATCCACTTTTCCAGTATCCTTTCAGTGATCCCACACATCATACTATTTCCACAAATGGCCTTTCCCACTCCCTCCTTCCCCATCTATCTGAATAGGACTCACAGAAAACCAATGTGAATGACTACATTTCCTCTCACCCAGGCCCGGTTCCACAAGGGTGCAAAAAGGGGCTTAGCCCCCTCAGTTGAAACTTATGCCACCTCAGTTTCAGTTTTATGTCCCTATATAAAAATAGCAAAAACTTTATAATGATTGAGTGACAGGTTGGCGCTAAATCTGTATCTCCGCTGTGCTGTATCAGCACCATGGACAGAGCGCGCCGCGGAGTGTGTGTGTGTGTGTTTGTGTGTAGGGGGGCTATGGAAAGCCACTGGTTAGGTATGCCTCCTTTGGGTGTCCATAAAAAGCGGGAAAAAGCGCTGCTCATCAGTGGTAGGCTACGTGAATAAAGAGATACGCCTCCGCCTGTAATATCTGATTTTGATTTATAAGGACAGGGTCAAGTTTACAGTTGAAGCTGCTTCACTGAACTCTGCCTCACGCCACGCCACTACATAGTTTAGTTAGCTTCTTAGCTAGCTTTAAAAGGCATTAGTGTTATTAGCCTATTTAGCTCTAACCAGCTAATCTGCCACTGCCATTATGGACATCAGAAATGAAACCACTGAGGCTGCTGCCAAGCCCAGCAGCGATCAAGCTGCCGAGCTCCAGCTAGCTCTGCGTGAAGAGTCCCCCCCCCTTCCACAAGTGCCGCCAGGATAATGGCTTCACAGCCCCCTCCACCCCCGACTGTTCCTGATAATCTTGGAACAGAGGAGCCAGCCCAGGTTATCCTAGAATCCTACCCTAGCCGCAGGTTTTCTGTCCAAAAACATTCATTTAATAGCAACTGGTTCATAGGCAGAGAGTGGCTGGAATACTAGGTTACTGCAGATGCAGCATTCTGGTTCCCATGTCGAAAGTTCTGTATAAGGTCTAATGCTAACGCAGACAAGGCCTTGACCCAAGGTGGGTATTCTAACAGGAAGCATGCTATTGATTCACATAGGCTATTTGAAATTGGTGAATTACCCTATCTATCTTGTAGCCTATTTTCATTGCCAAATAGGCCTTGCTTTACTGTGTAGGCCACTGTCCATTTTGCTGATACAGTGCAGCGGAGATGGGCTACAGATTTTGTGCCAACCTGTCACTTCAAAAGCACTTAATGGTCTCGGAGTCTCGGCATTTGAACATTATGTTTATTGTGGTATAGCGTGATATAAGCAGAATGAATTATAATTCCAATGCAAGAACCCCCCCGATTTCAGCTGCCCCCATAGTCACTTTATCCTGGTGCCGGGTCTGCTCTCACCACTCTCTCTTGCTCTCTCTACTTTCCCTCTCTCAAAAATGTCAATAAGCTATTATAATGGCAGGGGTGATACCATGTACAGTAGCTCAGTTTTTATTTATTTAAAATGCAGCACAGTAGTAACAAGTAACAGCAAGTGCATAACTAATGTACCAACCTATGACTGGATCATAAATATAGTATAAGACTATTTTATTCCCAGTATGCAATCATATAAATAAATAAAACACAGAAAAATCACTACAGGCCTATACAATTAAAATTGTCGCAATCGGTCCTCACATCTTCACTGTGATAGCGTGTGATATAGTGATTTAGAGTCATGGCTACAATAAATGTACATGCATACTGTATGTATCTGATAGAGATGTGTGGTGACTGAGTGATGTGACAGTCACTGCAGTGCATCACCAGTAGGGATTACTCCATAAGTATAGTATGCAGACTGTTGTTCTGTAGGGAGCTCCGGATTGCATCAACCTTTAACCCTAAAAGTGCAAACAGGGGTAAATTTTAACCCCAAGGGGTCCAACTCCCCTTGGACTCGGGAGAGGTGAAGGTCGAGAGTCATGTGTCCTCCGAAACCCGACCCTGCCAAGCCGCACTGCTTCTTGACACACTACTCGCTTAACCCAGAAGCAAGCCGCACCAACGTGTCAGAGGAAACACCGTCCAACTGACAACCGAAGTCAGCTTGCAGGCTCCCGGTCCGCCACAAGGAGTCGCTAGAGCGCGATGGGACAAGGAAATCCCGGCCGGCCAAACCCTCCCCTAACCCGGATGACGCTGGGCCAATTGTGCACCGCCTCATGGGTCTCCCGGTCACGGCCAGCTGTGACACAGCCTGGCATCAAACCTGGGTCTGTAGTGACGTCGGCATTTGAACATTATGACCACCGCGCCACTCGGGAGGCCCGAAACCATCTTTTTGATCCTGAAATTTTATGACATTGTCAAGCAACTAGTCACAGACAAAAAAACATCACTAACCATGATTTATGTGTTAAAACTGAGGATGGAAAAATAATCTCTCATTTGTATACTAGTGGTGAGTGGCTAAACTGAAAATGTGGTTTCAATAGTTCACTTTGTGATAAAAGTTGGCACAGAGGTAGATGTACGCACCCTTAAAAAATATACAGTTGAAGTCGGAAGTTTACATACACTTAGGTTGGAGTCATTAAAACTTGTTTTTCAACCACTCCACAAATTTCTTGTTAACAAACTATAGTTTTGGCAAGTCGGTTAGGACATCTACTTTGTGCATGACACAAGTAATTTTTCCAACAATTGTTTACAGACAGATTATTTCACTTATAATTCACTGTATCACAATTCCAGTGGGTCAGAAGTTTACATACACTAACTTGACTGTGACTTTAAACAACTTGGAAAATTCCAGAAAATGATGTCATGGCTTTAGAAGCTTCTGATAGGCTAATTGACATCATTTGAGTCAATTGGAGGTGTACCTGTGGATGTATTTCAAGGCCTACCTTCAAACTCAGTGCCTCTTTGCTTGACATCATGGGAACATCAAAATAAATCAGCCAAGATTGTAGACCTCCACAAGTCTGGTTCATCCTTGGGAGCAATTTCCAAACGCCTGAAGGTACCACGTTCATCTGTACAAACAATTGTACGCAAATATAAACACCATGGGACCACGCAGCCGTCATACCGCTCAGGAAGGAGACGCGTTCTGTCTCCTAGAGATGAACGTACTTTGGTGCGAAAAGTGCAAATCAATCCCAGAACAACTGCTAAGGACCTTGTGAAGATGCTGGAGGAAACAGGTACAAAAGTATCTATATCCACAGAAAAACAAGTCCTATATCGACATAACCTGAAAGGCCGCTCAGTAAGGAAGAAGCCACTACTCCAAAACCACCATAAAAAAGCCAGACTACGGTTTGCAACTGCACATAGGGACAAAGATCTTACTTTTTGGAGAAATGTCCTCTGGTCTGATGAAACAAAATTATAACTGTTTGGCCATAATGACCATCGTTATGTTTGGAGGAAAAAAGTGGCTGCTTGCAAGACGAAGAACACCATCCCAAACGTGAAGCACGGGGGTGGCAGCATCATGCTGTGGGGGTGCTTTGCTGCAGGAGGGACTGGCGCACTTCACAAAATAGATGGCATCATGAGGAAGGAAAATTATGTGGATATATTGAAGCAACATCTCAAGACATCAGTCAGGAAGTTAAAGCTTGGTCGCAAATGGGTCTTCCAAAGGGACAATGACCCCAAACATACTTCCAAAGTTGTGGCAAAATGGCTTAAGGACAACAAAGTCAAGGTATTGGAGTGGCCATCACAAAGCCCTGACCTCAATCCTATAGAAAATTAGTAGGCAGAACTGAAAAAGCGTGTGAGAGCAAGGAGGCCTACAAATCTGACTCAGTTACACCAGCTCTGTCAGGAGGAATGGGCCAAAATTCACCCAACTTATTGTGGGAAGCTTGTGGAAGGCTACCCGAAACGTTTGACCCAAGTTAAACAATTTAAAGGCAATGCTACCAAATACTAATTGAGTGTATTTAAACTTCTGACCCACTGGGAATATGATGAAAGAAGTAAAAGCTGAAATAAATCATTGTCTCTACTATTATTCTGACATTTCACATTCTTAAAATAAAGTGGTGATCCTAACTGACTTAAAACAGTGGACTTTTTACTAGGATTAAATGTCAGGAATTGTGAAAGTCTGAGTTTAAATGTATTTGGCTAAGGTGTATGTAAACTTCCGACTTCAACTGTAGATATGGAGCCACCCCAGATTTGGCCCCTAGAGGGAGTGGCAGCCTTTATAAATAAAAAAAAAGCATAAATGTAAATCCATATTTAGCCAAAGTGCATTCGGAAAGTATTCCGACCCCTTGACTTTTTCCACATTTTGTTACGTTACAGCCTTATTCTTTATTTTTAATTTTTTTATGTACATTTCACTCTCCAATCTACACACAATACCCATAATGACAAAGCAAAAACAGGTTTTTAGAAATGTTTGCACATTCATTAGAAATTAAAAACAGAAATACCTTATTTACATAAGTATTCAGACCCTTTGCTATGAGACTCGAAATTGAGCTCAGGTGCATCCTGTTTCCATTGATCATCCTTGAGATGTTTCTACAACTTGATTGGAGTCCACATGTGTTAAATTAAATTGATTGGACATGATTTGGGAAGGCACACACCTGTCTATATAAGGTCCCATAGTTGACAGTGCATGTCAGAGCAAAAACCAAGCCATGAGGTTGAAAGAATTGTCCGTAGAGCGATGAGACAGGATTGTGTCGAGGCACAGATCTCGGGAAGGGTACCAAAAAATGTGTGCAGCATTGAAGGTCTCCAAGAACACAGTGGCCTCCATCATTCTTAAATGGAAGAAGTTTGGAACCACCAAGACTCTTCCTAGAGCTGGCTGCTGAGCAATCGGTGGGAGAATGGCCTTGGTCAGGGAGGTGACCAAGAACCTGAGGTTCACTCTGACAGAGCTCCAGAGTTCCTCTGTGGAGATGGGAGAACCTTCCAGAAGAACAACCATCTCTGCAGCACTCCACCAATCAGGCCTTTATGGTAGAGTTTCCAAACAGAAGCCACTCCTCAGTAAAAGGCACATGACAGCCCGCTTGGAGTTTGCAAAAAGGCACCTAAAGGACTCTCAGACCATGAGAAACAAGATTCTCTTGTTTTATGAAACCAAGATTGAACTCTTTGGCCTGAATGCCAAGTGTCACGTAACAAAATGTGGAAAAAGTTGAGGGGTCTGAATAGTTTCCGAATGCACTGTATACATCTTTCAGATGTAATTGGAACTGAGTTGATAGCCCATCGCATTCCAAAGTTAGAGCAAAACGATATCGCCATATCATCGACCATTTTAGGTCAAACCGGTATGTCAGATTAGCTCAATCCCCAATTTGTCATCCTCTGAGTATCACAGAAACACAACACTGAATGAACAACATAAACATTTTCATGACAAGTTGCTATGGATGAAAGTAATCAAAATAACTTTTCAAAATACAACATTTGTTACTATAAAAGTGTAAAGATTTGAACATATATGGTTATTTTTGAAAATGAAAACCATTTACTTGTGTTACGAAGTAACCCTTCGTAACACAAGGGTTAGGGTTAGGGGGAAAAAACACTGGCAGTTTTTGAGGATTACTTTACTGTTTATGAGGATTACCAACCAATGATCTCTATTGCACAGCATGGTCGGAAGAGAGCTTGATAGTATGATGTGAAACAATCGTATCTGCCTCGGGACTTGGTGTGCTTGGAAAATGACCAGCACACATCCTGTCGGACCGGACGAATCGCTGCGATAACCGACCCCTGAAAATAAGTAAAAAGAGGAGCTACCCAGTTCTTCCCGCGCAAAGGCCACTCACTCCCCCTAGTGGTACATGGAGAGATATACAGTGCCTTCAGAAAGTATTTATACCTCTTGATTTATTCCACATTATGTTGTTAAATTCTGAATTCAAAATGGATTCAATATTTTTTTCTCTCTCACCCATCTACACACAATACCCCATAATGACAAAGTGAATTGAAAAAAATACAGAAATATCTAATTCACATAAGTATTTACACCCCTGAGTCAATACATGTTAGAATGACCTTTGGCAGTGATTACAGCTGTGAGTCTTTCTGGGTAAGTCTCTAAGAACTTTGCACACCTGGATTGTACAATATTTGACCATTATTCTTTTCAAAATTATTCAAGCTTTGTCAAATTGGTTGTTGATCATTGCTAGATAACCATTTTCAAGTATTGCCATAGATTTTCAAGTAGATTTAAGTCAAAACTGTAACTAGGCCACTCAGGGACATTCACTGTCTTCTTGGTAAGCAACTTCAGTGTAGATTTGGGCTTGTGTTTTAGGTTATTGTCCTGCTGAAAGGTGAATTATTCTCCCATTGTCTGGTGGAAAGCAGACTGAACCAGGTTTTCCTCTAGGATTTACCCTGTGCTTAGCTCCATTCCATATATTTTTTATCCTGAAAAATTCCCCAGTCCTTAACGATTACAAGCATACCCATAACATGATGCAGCCACCACTATGCTTGAAAATATGGAGAGTGTGGTACTCAGTAATGTGTTGTATTGGACTTGCCCTAAACATAACACTTTGTATTCAGGACAAAGTTAATTGCTTTGTCACATTAGGTTAGTATTGTGGAGTAACAACAATGTTGTTAATACATTTTTTGTTTTCTCCTATCACAACCATTAAACTCTGTAACTGTTTTAAAGTCACAATTTTAAAGTCGTCCTGTGTATTTCGGTGAGTTGACTATCAACATATTATCGTTGACATACTTTGTATAGGCTCAACTCTGACATTGTGTTATTGTCAGAAGGTAGCTAACTAAACTAACTCTCATCCAACTCAAGTCATTTTCAACTCTACGCCGTATCTTGCGTCAATGAAATAGATAGCCTACACATCTACCGAACACAATGTATCAATAGTCTGATATATCATATATTTAAGACATATTTAAATCGACAACGAACATAATTGCCACTGTAAGATAAGTTTACCTTTATAACTTCGTAAAGTCTAGCCTAGTCAAATTCCTTCACTAGTCTGTTCTGAAGACAAGTAGTTTCACTTTCGATGTATGTTTATTTTTTTTAAACTTTTGGAGATTTACCACTGGAAATGTGGGTAATATTCGGTTGAGACATTGAGCAATGAGATTTCAACATTTATTCACCCACCCAAAAAGACAGCCAGAAGTTGAATTCCCAAAGTGTTATCACTATACTTTCAACCACCTAAAAGCACAACCAAATTCTAATAGAAAAACAATAATTTAGTTGTCATCGAAATGTGTTATCACTTAGTTTTCAGCCATTTTAAAAGCACAACAAAGTTGTAGGAATGCCTTATACACTGAGTATACAAAACATTAAGAACACCTGCTCTTTCCATGACATAGACTGACCAGGTGAATCCAGATGAAAGCTATGATCCCTTATTGATGTCACTTGTTAAATCCACTTCAATCACTGTAGATGAAGGGGAGAAGATAGGTTAAAGAAGGATTTTTAAGCCTTGAGACAATTGAGACGTGTTGTGTGTGCCAGTTTAGGGCTCCCGTGTGGCGCAGCGGTCTAAGGCACTGCATCTCAGTGCTTGAGGTGTCACTACAGACCCCCTGGTTTGATTCCAGGCTGTATCACAACTGGCAATGATTGGGCGGCCCACAATTGGCCCAGCGTCTTCCGGGTTTGGCCGGTGTAGGCTGTCATTGTATATAAGAATTTATTCTTAACTGACTTGCCTAGTTAAATAAAATAAAATTCAGAGGTGAATGGGCAAGACAGAAGATTTTAGTGCCTTTGAATGGGGTATGGTAGTAGGCGCCAGGCGCACCCGGTTTGTGTCAAGAACTGCAACACCGCTGGATTTTTCACGCTCAACAGTTGGATGTTACTCATTTTAAGGTTGAATAAATACTGTTTCATTAGTTTGTAAGATACATTAAATAGCCTAAAGTTAAGGCTATTTAATGTATTGCAAAAGTGATCTTGAATTGTGTTTGGTTTAAATATCAACATTTGAAGGAGATTTATATTTTGTGCTACAGACTTAGTCTGGCTTTCATTCCAGTTTGTCTACAAATTAATAATTGATATGATGGATTCACATCTCCATCTCAACCAAACATTTATGTTAAAGAAAATGACTAAATTACATCAAATCAAACTTTTGAAATGCACTTTAGATAAAATTTAACTTAGGTTTTTGGTTGAGATGGTGACCTGTATCCAACATATTAATTAACAACTTGAAGATTACATTTGATATCAACCAAAGTTTGAAACCCTAGGCCTAATATGTATTGTTGAACCCTGGGTTGAATTGAAACAATAGCTATGCTATATCGGCCTAAATGAATTTTTCCAAAATACTATATCCACAATTTTTTCCACATTTGTGTTTTTTCATCAGAATTGATTGCTTATGGGTACCTTCACGTGTGTGTAAAATATTATTATATTTATATTCCAAATATTATTATATTTTTATTCATTGATTTTAGATGTGTATGAAAATGTGTTGTTTTTGCAAAATGCTATATATCCATTGTTTAGATGGAATGGAATGTTCGTATTCTGTATATTTGACTGTGATATGTGGTTGTCTCACCTAGCTATATTAAGATGAATGCACTT
Organism: Coregonus lavaretus; assembly: GCF_964263955.1. Lineage (NCBI taxonomy): Eukaryota > Metazoa > Chordata > Actinopteri > Salmoniformes > Salmonidae > Coregonus > Coregonus lavaretus. The sequence continues at coordinate 11,313,860 of NC_140023.1, read as the reverse complement.
ACTGTAAGTATGGTTCCAGGCGCACCAGTTTGAGTGCGTCAAGAACTTCGACGATGCTGGGTTTTTCCACACTCAACAGTTTCCCGTGTGTATCAAGAATGGTCCACCACCCAAAGGACATCCAGCCAACTTGACACAACTGTGGGAAGCATTGGAGTCAACATGGGCCAGCATCGCTGTGAAACGCTTTCGACTCCTTGTAGAATCCATGCCCCGATGAATTGAGGCTGTTCTGATGGCAAAAGGGGGTGCAACATAAAGTAGGAAACTGTTCAAAATGTTTTGGACACTGAGTGTATATCAACGCTGAGCAGGGTTGGGCTTGGTTAAAACCTGGATGGGAGACCAAATGGATAGCTGTACAGTATATAGATCAATTCTCCAGTAGGAGGTGCTGCCCAGACATTTTTTTTTCTTATGATAGTGGATATAACGTTGAAGATCTGATGTTGTTTCAAAGGTACAAATTCAACATATTTGATACAAGGTTTTTCTATGTTGAAAATTGGTTACCATGATGACCTAATCCTGAGGTTGAAATTTCACCCTCAACACAACAGTTGATTACTTTTTTCAAAACCAACATGTATTATCCACGTAGATTCCACATCACAATACGTTGGCAAATTACGTTGAAACCATGTTGTTCAACCAATTTGTGCCTAATGGGTTGACATGTTTTTCCATAATGATAATTATTGACCTTCCAATCTCTCATACTCAAATCACTGATACCCCCTCTCTCTCTTTCTCACTCGCTTCCTCTGTTTTCTCTCACACACACACACACGCACTGTAACTGCCTACTTACTCTGTCTATTTTAATAACACGCAATAATGTCATTGCATTTAACAGTGTATAGTTCTTTCAGCTACACCTTCCAAAGAAGAGCCGAGTTCCCAAGACATAACTAGCAAATTGCACATCAAAAGGCAGAGTTGTCAAGATCCACCTCCAAACTGCAGCAGGGAAGAGCAGGGAAGACTCTCCCAGCCGTATCATCCTGTAATAAAACATCTCTGGAGATTCGGAGACTGGCCTGCAAATTGAATCTTGAGGTGATCGTGGAAGGTTGAAAGTAATGGTTGAGGTGTCGTTGGCTACTGTCTAATCACTTTCTAGTACTCTGCTTTATAACAATCCTAAGCATCCATGATCTGACATTGTCTTTCATCAGCACTGTTAGTAAATATTTGTTAGAAATTCCATTTGTTCTAAGCGGTTTGGAGCATGTTGTTGGTGTTTCATCAGCATGTGAACACGAGGGCAGTAAGCTAATGTCATTTCCAGCTCCATTTTACTAACATTATTGTGACCGCTCTCTCACCTTGCCATTGTCACTCATCAAACGAGTGAAACCAGTTGACACCAAATATGCTTTGGGCATTGTGATTATGCTAACTATCAGATATTTCAAGTATTGCTGTACAATGAAAAGGGTCTGGAACAGAATAGCATTTATTCTGACTGAATGTTGCCATTGACGTATAGCCTACTGTAGCGCTGGCCACGTATCTCATGAGACCAGATGCACTCTAATTTGGATGATATACACTGTCAGTCTTCAGCACAAATAGCATTTGCTGGCCTCTGAATCCAAATGATGTAATGCCCTTTAAAAAAAATTGTCACTTTCTGATGATGTCAGGGCAGCCAGGCCCAATGGGAAGTGTCCGCACTCAGCAGGATTTTTAACATGACATTGTGTGATGTTGACTGGTTGCTTGTTGCTATCCTGGTTGTCTACATTCATTCTCTGAGCCATGAGGCAAACAACCAATAATACCCACACAGATCTCCATCCCCCTTTACACGATGGGATCATCTCCACTACTGTGTCTGAGTGACTGCTGCTTATTAGTGTTGCGTTGTGGCCCTCTGGGGTTCTGTGAGAGTGACAAACTCGGAGCCATTTTTCACAGGCTTTACCAGGGGACTTAACATCTAAGAGGCCACAGCGGGGAGGGTATCAATATTAATGAGGGGGGAGGGGGATGAGCACCACAGTGGCCTCTGGGAAATATACTTGATCATTGTCATCTGCAGCTCAACTTCCAAGAATTTTGACACATATCTCCAAGATTCGTGAGGAAAAAGACTGGAACAGAAAATATATTTGAAAACTCATTTGGGTAGATTGTTGATGGCTTATGACATTTGTTCGGGAGACCCATGGGGCGGCGCGCACAATTGGCCCAGCGTCGTCCAGGGTAGGGGAGGGATTTGGCCGGCAGGGGATGTAGCTCAGTTGGTAGAGCATGGCGTTTGCAACGCCAGGGTTGTGGGTTCGATAAAATAATGTATGCACTAACTGTAAGTCGCTCTGGATAAGAGCGTCTGCTAAATGACTAAAATGTAAATGTAAATGTAAGATGGCACTTACCAACATGAAGAAAATACATGCTGTCTCTGTGCTGCTGGTAAGCATCTAAAATGTTTAATATTATCTGTATCAAACTATCTAACATTAGCTTTCTTTTGGTCACCATGACAGCACAATTGTCACGGATTCTGCCGAGACTGCTCCTCCTCCTGGTTCGGGCAGGCTTCGGCGTTCGCCGTCCCCGGAGTACTAGCTGCCACCGCTCTATGTTTCTTGGTGTGATTGCTTTCGTCTGTCTTTTACACCTGTGTCCAGTTGTGTGTTGATTACTTGTCCTATAAGTTCCTTGTTTTGCTTAGGCTAGATTGTGTGTTGTTTTTTGCCTGTCCGTTGTGCTGCGTGTTTTGTTCCTGTTTTCGTGTCATTTTGTTTTACGCACAGTTTGCGTATTTTCTCGCCTCTGTTTATTGTTGAGGCCGTTCTCTGTATTTTGCCATTTGGATTACTTCAGTAAACTTTGTTGGACTAGCTTCGGTGTCCTGCGCCTGACTTCCACACACCATACACCTCAGCCCTTGACAGAACAACACACCCCATCATGGAGTCAGCAGGAGCAGTGGCGGCACCCAAGTCGCTGGAGGATCGGATCAGCGATCAAGACACCATGATCCGGCAACTTGGGGCCGCCATGAACGAGGTGTCCAACACTCTGCGCCGGTTGGTGACTGGAGAGGTGCCCACGCCTTCTCACACCATCCCATCACCAACGGCCAGTCCTCCTCTCTCAGCACCGGAACCCAGTGGCATACGGCTCTCGCTCCCGAGGGCATATGACGGTTCTGCAGCCGGGTGTCAGGGGTTCCTCCTGCAGGTGGAACTCTACCTGGCTACCATACACCCAGCGCCCTCAGGGTACGAGAGCGTCTCCGCCCTCATCTCCTGTCTATCCGGCAAGGCGTTGGAGTGGGCCAACGCCGAATGGAGGGGAATAGATGCCGCTACCATCACCTACGCGGAGTTCTCCCGCCGCTTCAGGGCTGTCTTCGATCACCCACCTGAGGGGAAGGCGGCGGGGGAGCGTCTGTTCCACCTCCGACAGGGGAAGAGGAGCGCACAAGAGTTCGCCCTGGAGTTCCGGACTCTAGCGGCGGATGCGGGGTGGAATGAGAGGGCCCTCATCGACCATTACCGGTGTAGCCTACGAGAGGACGTTCGTCGTGAGCTGGCCTGCAGGGACACCAACCTTTCCTTCGACCAGTTGGTAGACATCTCCATCCGTCTAGACACCCTGCTGGCTACCCGCGGACGTCCCGAGTGGGGGTCGTCCATTCCACCCTCCAGCACCTCCGAGCCGGTTCCCATGGAGCTCGGGGGTGCTGGCGCTAGAGAGAGGAGGAGAGAGAACCCGAGGGGGGCCATCCCCTGCACCAACTGTGGCCGTGGAGGACACACCGCGGCCAGGTGCTGGGGAGGGTCGCCTGGGAGAGGGGACAACAGGTCACGCACTGGGGAGTCATTTCAGGTGAGTAGGCGCCCCACTTACCCAGAGCTCTCTGTTGGTCACATGAGTATACCTGTGAGATTTCCACAGGTGGCACCTCATTCCCAGCATAAGGCGCTAGTAGATTCAGGCGCAGCTGGGAATTTTGTTGATCGAGCTTTTTGTTATAAGTTAGGAATTCCCCTTTGGCCAGTAGAAGCCCCCTTTCCTGTTCACGCCCTAGACAGCCGGCCGTTGGGGTCGGGGCTGATCAGAGAAGTCACAGCACCACTTAAGATGACGACGCAGGGGGGTCATGAGGAGACCATTCAGTTTTATCTGATTGACTCTCCTGCGTATCCCGTAGTGCTGGGGCTTCCCTGGTTAAGCACCCATGATCCTACCATTGCGTGGCAACAGAGGGCTCTTATGGAGTGGTCTGCCCAGTGTGTAGGGAGATGTCTAGGTGTTTCCTTAGGGGCGACCTCGGTAGAGAGTCCGAACCAAGTGCCCGCAATGCACATTCCCCCTGAGTATGAGGATCTAGCACTTGTGTTCAGTAAGACGAGGGCTACACGGCTACCACCTCATAGACAGGGGGATTGTGCGATAGATCTCCAAACAGGAGCGGCACTTCCGCGGAGCCGTGTGTATCCATTGTCTCAAGAGGAGACAGCGGCTATGGAAACTTACATAGCCGAGTCATTGGCACAGGGATACATACGGTCCTCTACTTCCCCGGTTTCCTCGATTTTCTTCTTTGTGAAGAAGAAGGATGGGGGTTTGCGCCCGTGTATTGACTATCGTAGTCTCAATCAGATCACGGTTAAGTACAGTTACCCTCTTCCACTGATTGCGACTATGACAGAATCATTACGCGGAGCGCAGTTCTTCACAAAGTTGGATCTCAGGAGCGCGTACAATCTGGTACGCATTAGGGAGGGGGACGAATGGAAGACCGCATTTAGCACCACCTCGGGTCATTACGAGTATCTTGTCATGCCATACGGGTTAATGAATGCTCCTTCAGTTTTCCAATCCTTTGTTGACGAGATTTTCCGGGACATGCATGGGCAGGGTGTGGTAGTATACATCGACGACATCCTAGTGTACTCTTCCACCCGAGCCGAGCATGTAGCCCTGGTGTGCCGAGTGTTGAGAAGACTGTTGGAGCATGACTTGTATGTCAAGGCAGAGAAATGCTTGTTCTTCCAGGAGTCCGTCTCGTTTTTGGGTTATCGGTTGTCCGCGTCTGGTGTGGAGATAGAGGTAGACCGTGTGTCGGCCGTGCGTAATTGGCAAACTCCAACTACTGTCAAAGAGGTGCAGCAGTTCTTGGGTTTTGCTAATTACTACCGGAGGTTTATCCGGGGCTTTGGACAGGTAGCAGCTCCCATTACGTCCTTGCTAAAGGGGGGTCCGGTTCGGTTGCAGTGGTCAGCTGAGGCGGACAGGGCATTTGCCAAACTGAAGAACCTGTTCACCTCGGCCCCGGTGCTGGCGCATCCGGATCCCTCTTTACCATTCCAAGTAGAGGTAGACGCGTCCGAGGCCGGCATTGGGGCAGTCCTGTCACAACGGTCCGGCACGCCACCTAAGCTCCGCCCCTGTAAATTCTACTCCAAGAAGCTCAGCGCGGCGGAGCGAAACTATGACGTTGGGGACAGGGAGCTGTTAGCTGTAGTCCAGGCCCTAAAGGTGTGGAGGCATTGGCTTGAGGGGGCTCAACACCCTTTCCTCATTCTGACTGATCACCGTAACCTGGAGTACATCAGGGCAGCTAGGAGATTGAACCCTCGTCAGGCTAGGTGGAACATGTTCCTGACCCGGTTTGTTTTTAAGATCACATACATCCCAGGGTTCCAGAACGGTAAGGCAGACGCCCTGTCACGGCTGTATGACACAGAGGAGAGGTCCATTGAGCCTACTTCCATACTGCCGGAGTCTTGTTTGGTGGCACCGGTGGTGTGGGAGGTCGATGCGGAAATCGAGCGGGCACTGCGTACCGACCCTACTCCCCCCGAGTGTCCTGTGGGGCGGACGTACGTCCCGCTCGAGGTTCGTGATCGCCTGATTTATTGGGCTCATACATCACCCTCCTCTGGACATCCAGGTATTGGCCGGACAGTGCACTGCCTTAGCGTGAAATATTGGTGGCCAACGTTAGCTAGGGATGTGAGGGTTTATGTCTCCTCCTGCTCGGTGTGCGCCCAGTGTAAGGCGCCTAGACATTTGCCCAGGGGTAAGTTACATCCCCTGCCCATTCCACAACGACCATGGTCCCACCTATCGGTGGATTTTGTGACCGACCTGCCCCCCTCCCAGGGGAATACCACCATTTTGGTCGTTGTGGATCGGTTTTCCAAGGCCTGTTGTCTCCTCCCAATGCCGGGTCTCCCTACTGCCCTACAGACCGCTGAGGCCCTATTTACCCACGTGTTCCGGCACTATGGGGTCCCCGAGGATATTGTGTCTGACCGAGGTCCCCAGTTCACCTCCAGAGTTTGGGGGGCGTTCATGGAACGCTTGGGGGTCTCGGTAAGCCTTACCTCGGGGTACCACCCAGAGAGCAATGGGCAGGTTGAACGTGTCAACCAGGATGTGGGTAGGTTTTTGAGGTCCTATTGCCGGGACCGGCCGGAGGAGTGGTCTAGGTTCATCCCCTGGGCAGAGATGGCCCAGAACTCTCTCCGCCACTCCTCCACCAATCTAACACCTTTCCAGTGTGTTTTAGGTTATCAGCCGGTCCTGGCACCATGGCACGAGAGCCAGATCGAGGCCCCTGCGGTGAACGAGTGGATTCGGCGCTCGGAGGAGACGTGGGACGCTGCCCATGTCCATCTGCAGCGTGCCATCCGTCAACAAAAGGCGAGCGCCGATCGCCACCGCAGTGAGGGACCGGTGTACGCACCGGGAGATCGAGTCTGGCTCTCGACTCGAAACCTGCCCCTCCGCCTGCCCTGCCGGAAGCTGGGTCGGCGGTTTGTGGGGCCCTTCAAAGTCCTGAGAAGATTGAACGAGGTGTGTTACAGGTTACAACTACCCATTGAGTACAATAATATTAACCCCTCGTTCCATGTGTCTCTTCTCAGGCCGGTGGTAGCTGGCCCACTCCAAGAAGATGAGATAGGAGAGACCCCTCCGCCCCCTTTGGACATCGAGGGGGCCCCGGCGTACAGGGTCCGGACCATCTTGGACTCGAGGCGCCGGATGAGTGGTCTCCAGTATCTCGTGGAGTGGGAGGGGTACAGTCCGGAGGAACGGTGCTGGGTGCCCAGGAGGGACATCCTCGATTCATCCCTCCTGACTGAGTTCCACCGTGGGCATCCCACGCGCCCGGGTCCGCGTCCTCCTGGCCGTCCCCGAGGCCGGGGTCGGCGCACGGCTGGAGCCGCGCGTCAAGGGGGGGGTACTGTCACGGATTCTGCCGAGACTGCTCCTCCTCCTGGTTCGGGCAGGCTACGGCGTTCGCCGTCCCCGGAGTACTAGCTGCCACCGCTCTATGTTTCTTGGCGTGATTGCTTTCGTCTGTCTTTTACACCTGTGTCCAGTTGTGTGTTGATTACTTGTCCTATAAGTTCCTTGTTTTGCTTAGGCTAGATTGTGTGTTGTTTTTTGCCTGTCCGTTGTGCTGCGTGTTTTGTTCCTGTTTTCGTGTCATTTTGTTTTACGCACAGTTTGCGTATTTTCTCGCCTCTGTTTATAGTTGAGGCCATTCTCTGTATTTTGCCATTTGGATTACTTCAGTAAACTTTGTTGGACTAGCTTCGGTGTCCTGCGCCTGACTTCCACACACCATACACCTCAGCCCTTGACAACAATACCATAATAACGGCGCAAGAACTGAAATGTTCACTAATTAATATGCACTGTCCCAGTCAACTGTAAATTGCATGAATAAAATGATTGTATGCTACTATGTCTTTCCTTTTGACTGTGTCTTGGTACTCTGTGTGACCAGGCCAACATCTGGACAACCACTGTAGTGTGAGCCCAGAAGATGGGACCTGTTTTTACTGTAAGCCAGGCAGAACCTACAACAGTGACCCCAACTCCCTGGACTCTTGTGAGCCCTGCACATCTTGCAACCGTAAAGGTATGCCTACACACGCACACAACAGGTGGAACTAACACCCTAAAGGACGTCCTACCTACTGTAGCAAGTGAGGTTTCTAACGTACTGTCACTGTGGTGGTTGGCCTCCGTAGCCAATCTGGAGGTGGAGGACAAATGTACCATCAGAAAGGACACAGTGTGTCGATGCCAGCAGGGCCACTACTGTGACAAGGGGAAGGCGCACTGCAGGGCCTGCTACCCGTGTACCATGTAAGTCCAAAATACTGGAGTTTAACCAAATAACCATCAAATGAAACATTTGATTTGGTTTATTGTTTGTGAAGGTTAAAGGTTAAAGGTAGACTCAAAGAAATGACGTTGCCACGGGCAGCGCCGCAGATATTGAGATGAGCGAGATGCAATACTTTGCTCTCCCACAGTCACACACAGTATCTGCGCATGTACACAGGTTTGTTTCACGCTGTTAAAGTGTGGTAGCCACGGGACCAAAACAGCGGAGAAGTTGAGCCTCAAGCTTCAACACTATCACTTGATGCGGAAATTGACCCACTATGCTGATTAACTTTCTGCATCTACGTCTACCTTTAAAAAACATTGTTAAATCGGTTGTAGGCATATTATTATAAAGACTAGAGCGATATCGACCTGCATCAAATCTTTTCATTTCTCTTCAAGATGTGGGAATGAAGGCATCAAGGTTGCCTGTAACACCACCAACAATACCATATGCCATGACGACCAAGAACAATGAGGTTTGGGGATTGAGTGAAACCATAACATTTCAATGCATTACAAGGATTTGGAAGATGTGGTTTCGCTTACAGTATGAATATAATACGCCAGTTTTTTATTATTTCTCATTTCTTTGTTTCAGGAAGAACAACTCTGGCAGCAGTTATCTCAGTTGTCTCAGTTATGGTTATTGCAGTTTTAGTTTTTTGCTACCTGTGGCGAAATAATAAATATTGTTTTGGTAAGCGTTTGGGTCATTCAGCCAGCTGTAGGCTATACTAAATCACCAGAAGAGGGCACAAGAGGTTGTCCTGTCATTTAGTTAGTAAAGCAGTTGGAGAGAGCGGAAGTCTGGTTTTTGTTGGAAAGCTCCCTGTCCAAAAGTATCAAAATTATGTTTTGAGTCACTCCTTGAAAAAGTTTTTAAAATGTCTGTTTTTGCTTTGTTAGGGAAAAAGCTGGGGCCAAATGGTTGTTTGACCGAAATGCCCAACCGGAGTTTAGAGGTAGCTGAGGTAATTATCTTCAATGGGTCACACTACTGTCCCTGACCACAACCACTGCTTAAAACACACCCATGCATCTCTAGTGCTACATTAGTGTTACATACACTACATGACCAAAAGTATGTGGACATAGTTGGTCCCCCCTTTGCTGCTATAACAGCCTCTACTCTTATGGGAAGGCTTTCCACTACATGTTGGAACATTGCTGCAGGGCTTTGCTTCCATTCACCCACGAGCATTAGTGAGGTCGGGCACTGATGTTGGGCGATTAGGCCTGGCTCACAGTCGGCGTTCCAATTCATCCCAAAGGTGTTCGATGGGGTTGAGGTCAGGGCTCTGTTCTTCCACACCGATCTCGACAAACCATTTCTGTATGGACCTCGTTTTGTACACGGGGGCATTGTCATGCTGAAACAGGAAAGGGCCTTCCCCACAGAATCGTCTAGAATGCATTGTATTATGTAGCGTTAAGATCTCCCTTCACTGGAACTAAGGGGCCTAGACCGAACCATGAAAAACAGCCCCAGACCATTTATTCCTCCACCAAACTTTACAGTTGGCACTATGCATTGGGGCAGGTAGCGTTCTCCTGGCATCCACCAAACCCAGATTCGTCTGTCAGATTGCCAGATGGTGAAGTGTGATTCATCACTCCAGAAAACACCTTTCCACTGCTCCAGAGTCCAATGGTGGCGAGCTTTACACCTGGAATCTTAGCCTTGTGTGCAGCTGCTCGGCCCATTTCATGAACCTCCCGACGAACCGTTCTTGTGCTGACGTTCTAGGCAGAGTTGCAAAGAAAAAGCCATATCTCAGACTGCCCATCTTAATCTTTGATTTTTATTGGCCAGTCTGAGATATTGCTTTTTCTTTGCAACTCTGCCTAGAAGGTCAGCATCCCAGAATCGCCTCTTCACTGTTGACGTTGAGACTGGTGTTTTGCGGGTACTATTTAATGAAGCTGCCAGTTGAGGACCTGTGAGGCGTCTGTTTCTCAAACTAGACACTCTAATGTATTTGTCCTCTTGCTCAGTTGTGCACCGGGGCCTCCCACTCCTCTTTCTATTCTGGTTAGAGACAGTTTGCGCTGTTCTGTGAAGGGAGTAGTACACAGCGTTGTACGAGATCTTCAGTTTCTTGGCAATTTCTCGCATGGAATAGCCTTCATTTCTCAGAACAAGACTAGACTGACGAGTTTCAGAAGAAAGTTATTTGTTTCTGGCCATTTTGAGCCTGTAATCGAACCCACAATTGCTGACGCTCCAGATACTCAGCTAGTCTCAAGAAGGCCAGTTTTATTGCTTCTTTAATCAGCACAACAGTTTTTAGCTGTGCTAACATAATTGCAAAAGGGTTTTCTAATTATCAATTAGCCTTTTAAAATGATAAACTTGGATTAGCAAACACAACGTGCCATTGGAACACAGGAGTGATGGTTGCTGATAATGGGCCTCTGTACGCCTATGTAGATATTCCATAAAAAATCAGCCGTTTCCAGCTATAATAGCCATTTACAACATTAACAATGTCTACACTGTATGTCTGATCAATTTAATGTTATTTTAATGGACAAAAAAATTGCTTTTCTTCGAAAACAAGGACATTTCTAAGTGACCCCAAACTTTTGAACGGTAGAGTGTATGTATATGTGTATATATATATATATATATATATATATATATATATTAGTGTATCATGACACTTATTATAATTACTGAGTGAAATATCATTGGTTAAATTGTTTTACGTGTAAACATGTTTTTGCTTATTTGCAGGAAATGCAGCCACTGAGGGGTAATGACATCATCAATATTACCACTGATGTTTGCCATGTTTACTAATATGACCCATATATGCCAAACCTCCCAGATATCGCTAATATCTTGGAGTGGAAGGACATGAAACAGGTGGCCGAGCGCAGCGGAATGACTATTGCCACCATATAATCCCACCAGCTAAACTATCCCAATGACACCCAGGAGCAGTGTTCCAACCTACTGAGGGCCTGGGTGGAGAAGGAGGGGATGACCACAGCCGCTAAGACACTGATCCAGACTCTACACCGCATGAATAAAAAGGCCAAGGCAGAGAATATAATGGCTATCATCAGTAACAAGGAAAACACAGTTCAGAACTCGGGGGCAGAACAGGTGCAGATACCGTATGTACTGCAAGGCCCTGCCAGTACCAAGTACCTATGTGCAACTTGTTTGTTGAATTACCTGTTTGTTGCACTATATATAAAAATATACATACACACATACATACATACATACATACATACATACATACATACATACATACTGTCAAGGTAGATGTAGGTGGGTGGAATCAGGCGCAGGACGCAGTACGTTAGTCCAACAGACTTTAGTGAGGCACAGCAAAACAAACACGAAAGAAATGCCCTGAGGCAAAAGCTCCGCACGTAGGCGTAAACACAAGTGCACAAACAGGTGCGACAAAATACTCCAAAACTAAGGAGCAAACTAGCTCAACCGAGCAAACAGTAAATATCCAGCCTACCGGCACAACAGTAAAACAATCACACACAACACCTGACAAACACAACGAGAACTAAATAGGACACTAATGACACTAAATGATAACAGGTGTGACAACAATCAGACAAAAGCAAACGAACATAGAAACATGCAACGGTGGCAGCTAGTATTCCGGAGACGACGAACGCCGAAGCCTGCCCGAGCAAGGAAGAGAGGCAGCCTCGGCCGAAACCGTGACAGTACCCCCCCCCTTGACGCGCGGCTCCAGACGTGCGCCGACTCCGGCCTCGGGGACGACCAGGAGGACGCGGAGCAGGATGCGTCGGGTGCCCACGATGGAATTCCGTCAGGAGAGACGGGTCCAAAATGTCTCTCCTCGGCACCCAGCACCGTTCCTCCGGGCCGTACCCCTCCCACTCCACTAGATATTGGAGACCCCCCATCCGACGTCTCGAATCCAAGATGGACCGCACAGAGTACGCCGGTGCCCCCTCGATGTCCAATGGGGGCGGAGGAGTCTCCCTGATCTCACTTTCTTGGAGTGGGCCAGCTACCACCGGCCTGAGAAGAGACACATGGAACGAGGGGTTAATACTTTTATACTCCACAGGCAGTTGTAATTTGTAACACACCTCGTTCAACCTTCTCAGGACTTTAAATGGCCCTACAAACCGCCGACCCAGTTTCCGACAGGGCAGGCGGAGGGGCAGGTTTCTGGTAGAGAGCCAGACTCGATCACCAGGTGCGTACACCGGTCCCTCACTGCGGTGGAGATCGGCGCTCGCCTTATGACGACGGATGGCCCGCTGCAGGTGGACGTGTGCAGCGTTCCATGTCTCCTCCGAGCGCCGCACCCACTCATCCACCGCAGGAGCCTCGATCTGGCTCTGCTGCCAAGGTGCCAGAACCGGCTGGTAACCTAACACACATTGGAAAGGGGTTAGGTTAGTGGAGGAATGGCGTAGGGAATTCTGGGCCATTTCGGCCCAGGGAACGTACCTTGCCCACTCCTCCGGCCGGTCCTGGCAGTATGTTCTAAGAAACCTACCCACATCCTGGTTCACACGTTCCACCTGCCCATTACTCTCCGGGTGGTAACCCGAGGTGAGGCTCACCGAGACCCCCAACCGCTCCATAAAAGCTCTCCAGACTGTGGAGGTAAATTGGGGACCTCGATCAGACACAATATCCTCGGGTACCCCGTAGTGCCGGAACACATGGGTGAATAGTGCTTCGGCAGTTTGCAGGGCCGTAGGAAGGCCCGGCATGGGGAGCAAACGACAGGCCTTAGAAAACCGGTCCACAACGACCAGTATAGTGGTATTCCCCTGTGAAGGAGGAAGGTCAGTGAGGAAATCCACCGAGAGGTGAGACCATGGTCGTTGTGGAACGGGCAGGGGTAGTAACTTACCCCTAGGCAGATGTCTAGGCGCCTTACACTGGGCGCACACCGAGCAGGAGGAAACATAAACCCTCACATCCCTCGCCAACGTGGGCCACCAGTACTTGGCACTAAGACAGTGCACTGTCCGGCCGATACCAGGGTGTCCAGAGGAGGGTGACGTGTGAGCCCAATAGATCAATCGATCCGAACCTCGAGCGGAACGTACTTCCGACCCTCCGGACATTGAGGTGGACTAGGGTCGGTGCGTAACGCTCGCTCGAGTTCAGCATCGACCTCCCACACTACCGGTGCCACCAGACAAGACTCCGGCAGTATGGGAGTGGGCTCCACGGACCTCTCCTCCGTGTCATACCGCCGAGACAGTGCGTCTGCCTTACCATTCTGTGACCCAGGGATGTATGTGATCTTAAATGTGAACCGAGTCAAAAACATATTCCAACTCGCCTGGCGAGGGTTCAGCCTCCTCGCTGCCCGGATGTACTCCAGGTTACGGTGGTCCGTCAAAATGAGGAAAGGGTGTTGAGCCCCCTCAAGCCAGTGCCTCCACACCTTTAGGGCCTGTACCACGGCTAACAGCTCCCTGTCCCCTACGTCATAGTTTCGCTCCGCCGGACTGAGCTTCTTGGAATAAAAAGCACAGGGGCGGAGTTTAGGTGGCGCGCCGGACCGTTGCGAAAGCACGGCTCCTATACCGGCCTCTGACGCGTCCACCTCTACCTGAAATGGCAAAGAGGGATCCGGATGCGCCAGCACCGGGGCCGAGGTAAACAGGTCCTTCAACCTTCCAAACGTCCTGTCCGCCTCGTCTGACCACTGCAGACGCACCGGACCCCCCTTCAAAAGAGACGTTATGGGATCTGCCACCTGTCCAAAACCCCGGATAAACCTCCGGTAGTAATTCGCAAACCCCAAGAACTGCTGCACCTCCTTCACAGTGGTTGGCGTTTGCCAATTACGCACGGCCGACACCCGGTCTACCTCCATCTTCACCCCTGACGCAGACAACTGATAACCCAAAAAGGAGACCGACTCCTGGAAAAACAGACACTTCTCTGCCTTGACATACAGATCGTGCTCCAACAGCCTCCACAACACTCTGCGCACCAGGGCCACATGCTCGACACGGGTAGGCGAGTACACGAGAATGTCATCTATGTACACGACCACCCCCTGCCCCTGCATGTCCCTGAAGATCTCATCAACGAATGATTGGAAAACTGAAGGAGCGTTCATCAACCCGTATGGCATGACAAGATACTCGTAATGGCCCGAGGTGGTACTAAAGGCTGTCTTCCATTCATCGCCCTCCCTAATGCGCACCAAGTTGTACGCGCTCCTGAGATCTAATTTAGTGAAGAAACGCGCCCCGTGCAATGACTCCGTCATGGTCGCAATCAGCGGGAGTGGATAACTGTACTTCACCGTGATCTGATTGAGACCACGGTAATCAATGCACGGGCGTAATCCTCCATCCTTTTTCTTCACAAAAAAGAAACTTGAGGACGCAGGGGAAGTGGAAGGCCGTATGTATCCTTGTCTCAGAGATTCGTCTATGTACGTCTCCATAGCTCTCTTCTCCTCCTGAGACAGAGGATACACATGGCTCCGTGGGAGCGCAGCTCCTGCCTGGAGGTCTATCGCACAATCTCCCTGCCTATGGGGAGGCAACTGCGTCGCCCTCGACTTACTGAACACAATAGCCAAATCCCCATACTCAGGGGGAACGTGCAATGCGGGCACCTGGTTTGGACTCTCCACCGAGGTAGCCCCTATGGAAACGCCTAAACATCGACCCACACACTGGGCAGACCACTCCATCAGAGCCCTCTCCTGCCACGAAATAGATGGGTTATGGGTACTCAACCAGGGCATGCCCAGCACCACCGGATACGCAGGCGAGTCAATCGGAAATAGCTGGATCATCTCCTGATGACCCCCCCTGCGCACACATCCTAAGTGGCGCAGTGACCTCCCTGATCAAGCCCGCACCCAACGGACGGCTATCTAGGGCATGAACGGGAAAGGGAACGTCAACAGGGAGAAGGGGAATCCCTAAGGCTAAACAAAACTTCTTATCAACAAAATTCCCAGCCGCGCCTGAATCTACCAGCGCCTTATTCTGGGAATGAGGTGCTACCTGTGGAAAACGCACAGATATGCAGAAATGTGCAACAGAGAGCTCTGGGTGAGTGGGGCGCCTACTCACCTGGAAGGACTCCCCAGTGCAGGACCTGTCGTCCTCTCCCCGAGGAGGCCATCCCCAGCACCTAGCCGCGGTGTGTCCTCCCCGACCACAGTTGGTGCAGGAGATGGACCCCCTCGTAAGCCGACCCCTCCTCTCTCTAGCGCCAGCGCCTCCGAGCTCCATGGGGCACGGCTCGGAGGCGCTGGAGGGTGAAATGGACGGACCCCCCTCGGAACGTCCGCGGGTAGCTAGCAGGGTATCCAGCCTGATGGACATGTCGACCAACTGGTCGAACGAGAGGCTGGTGTCCCTACAGGCCAGCTCCCTACGGACGTCCTCGCGTAGACTACATCTGTAGTGATCGATGAGAGCCCGCTCATTCCACCCTGCATCCGCCGCTAGGGTACGGAACTCCAAGGCGAACTCCTGGGCACTCCTCTTCCCCTGCCTGAGGCCGACCAGACGCTCCCCCGCCGCTTTCCCCTCCGGGGGATGGTCAAACACCGCCCTGAAGCGGCGGGAGAACTCGTCGTAGGTGATGGTGTTAGCGTCGATCCTCCTCCACTCTGCGTTGGCCCATTCCAACGCCTTCCCGGAAAGGCAGGAGATCAGGGCGGACACACTCTCGTGTCCCGAGGGCGCCGGGTGCACGGTGGCCAGGTAAAGCTCCACCTGGAGAAGGAATCCCTGACACCCGGCCGCGGTCCCATCATAGGCCCTCGGGAGCGAGAGTCGAACTCCTCTGGGTTCCGGAGCGGGAATGGGCTGAGTGGCCGATGGTGCGGGCAGGGAGGATGGCGGTGGAGGAGTCCCTCGGGTCTCCCAGCCTCGGATGGTGGTGATCACCTCCTGCAGTGCGGACCCCATCCGCAGGATCTGGTCATCCTGCTCACGGATCCTGTCCTCCAACGTCGCCTGTGCTGCTGCGGCTCCTGCTGATTCCATCGAGTATGGTGTGTGATTCTGTCAAGGTAGATGTAGGTGGGTGTGGGTGGAATCAGGCGCAGGACGCAGTACGTTAGTCCAACAGACTTTAGTGAGGCACAGCAAAACAAACACGAAATAAATGCCCTGAGGCAAAAGCTCCGCACGTAGGCGTAAACACAAGCGTACAAACAGGTGCGACAAAATACTCCAAAACTAAGGAGCAAACTAGCTCAACCGAGCAAACAGTAAATATCCAGCCTACCGGCACGACAGTAAAACAATCACACACAACACCTGACAAACACAACGAGAACTAAATAGGACACTAATGACACTAAATGATAACAGGTGTGACAACAATCAGACAAAAGCAAACGAATATAGAAACATGCAACGGTGGCAGCTAGTATTCCGGAGACGACGAACGCCGAAGCCTGCCCGAGCAAGGAAGAGAGGCAGCCTCGGCCGAAACCGTGACACATACATACATATAGTACCAGTCAAAAGTTTGGACACACCTACTCATTCAAGGGTTTTTCTTTATTTTTGCTATTTTCTACATTGTAGAATAATAGTGAAGACAACAAAACTATAAAATAACACATATGGAATCAAAGAACTGTTAAACAAATCAACATATATTCTATATTTGAGATTCTTCAAATAGCCACCCTTTGCCTTGATGACAGCTTTGCACACTCTTGGCATTCTCTCAACCAGCTTCATGAGGTAGTCCCCTGGAATGCATTTCAATTAACAGGTGTGCCATCTTAAAAGTTAATTTGTGGAATTTCTTTCCTTACTGATGCGTTTGAGCCAATCAGTTGTGTTGTGACAAGTTGGAAGGGGAGGGGGTGGGGGTATACAGAAGATAGCCCTATTTGGTAAAAGACCAAGTCCATATTATGACAAGAACAGCTCAAATAAGCAAAGAGAAATGACAGTCCATCATTACATTAAGACAAGGTCAGTCAACCCGGAAAATTTCAAGAACTTTGAACGTTTCTTCAAGTGCAGTCGCAAAAACCATCAAGCGCTATGATGAAACTGGTAATGAATGGTGTGGCTGTTGAACAAGTTGAGGAGACTAAATTACTTGGCGTTACCTTAGTTTACAATCATGGTCAAAACATATAGATACAATGGTTGTAAAGATGGGGAGAGGTCTGTCCGTAATAAAGAGATGCTCTGCTTTTTTGACACCACACTCCAAAAAGAAAGTTCTGCAGGCTCTAGTTTTGTCTAATCTTGATTATTGTCCAGTCGTGCAGTCCAGTGCTGCAAGGAAAGACCTAGTTAAGCTGCAGATGGCCCAAAACAGAGCGGCACATCATGCTCTTCATTGTAATCAGAGGGCTGATATAAATACTATGGATGCCAATCTCTATTGGCTAAGAGTTGAGGAGAGACTGACTGCATCACTTCTTCTTTTTATAAGAAACGTTGTGTTGAAAATCCAAAATTGTTTGCATAGTCAACTTACACACAGCTCTGACACACACACTTACCCCACCAGACATGCCACCAGGGGTCTTTTCACAGTCCCCAAATCCAGAACAAATTCAAGAAAGCATACAGTATTATATAGAGCCATTATTGCATGGAACTCCGTTCCATCTCATATTGCTCAAATAAACAGCAAACCTTGTTTAAAAAAACAGATAAAGCAAGACCTCACGGCACAACGCCTCTCCCCTATTTGACCTAGATAGTTTGTGTGTATGTATTGATATGTAGGCTAAGTGTGCCTTTAAAAAAATGTATTTAGTTCTGTCCTTGAGCTGTTCTTGTCTGTTAATGTTCTGTATTATGTAATGTTTCATGTTTTGTGTGGACCCCAGGAAGAGTAGCTGCTGCTTTTGCAACAGCTAATGGTGATCCTAATAAAATACCAAAATACCACATACCAGCCTCAGAAATTGCAGCCCAAATAAATGCTTCACAGAGTTCAAGTAACAGACACATCTCAACATCAACTGTTCAGAGGAGACTGTGTGAATCAGGCCTTCATTATCAAATTGCTGCAAAGAAACCACTACTAAAAGACACCAATAAGAAGAAGAGACTTGCTTGGGCAAATAAACACGAGCAATGGACATTAGACCAGTGGCAATTTGACCTTTGGTCTGGAGTCCAAATGAGAGTTTTTTGATTCCAACCGCCGTGTCTTTGTGAGATGCGGTGTGGGTGAACGGATGATCTCCACATGTGTATTTCCCATGCATGGAGGAGGAGGTGTTATGTTGTGGGGGTGCTTTTCTGGTGACACTGTCTGTGATTTATTTAGAATTCAAGGCACACTTAATCAGCATGGCTACCACAGCATTCTGCAGCGATATGCCATCCCATCTGGTTTGGGCTTAGTGGGACTATCATTTGTTTTTCAACAGGACAATGACCCAACACACCTCCAGGCTGTGTAAGGGCTATTTTACCAAGAAGGAGAATGATGGAGTGCTGCATTAGATGACTTGGCCTCCACAATCCCCCTAAATCAACCTAATTGAAATGGTTTGGGATGAGTCGGACCGCAGAGTGAAGGAAAAGCAGCCAGCATATGTGGGAACTCCTTCAAGACTGTTGGAAAAGCATTCCAGGTGAAGCTGGTTGAGAGAATACCAAGAGTGTGCAAAGCTGTCATCAAGGCAAAGGTTGGCTATTCGAAGAATCTCAAATATAAATTATTTTTTGATTTGTTTAACACTTTTTTGGTTCCTACATGATTCCATATGTGTTATTTCATAGTTTTGATGTCTTCACTATTATTCTACAACGTAGAAAATAGTCAAAATAAAGAAAAACCCTTGAATGAGTAGGTGTGTCCGAACTTTTGACCGGTACTGTATATATTCGAAAGCATAGCTCTTGTGATTACAAAAATATTTGTATCCACATTTGTTTTGAGACTAGATATGGTTCATATTATTGCAGAAAAATGGTATACATGGTTTATAGGCTGACTGATGTATATGACAATTGGACATGTTTTTTATATCCCATTTTTAAGTACGCTCTTGGTTTGACCTGTACTTGCACTTTGTAAACCATTTGGCATTAATAGTTGCCAAATCATATTGGCAGATACATCTGATGAATTTCAGACTATTTATTTATCCCCAAGCCAAGAGTGTTAATGTATGTAAGATTGTAAAATCCCAGCACAAAATACAGAAAATATGAAAAAGATTTGAGCTGTTACTGTGTACTTCTGTTTCAGTTTGTCAGAGGGCATCAAATTAACTGCAAAACAAGTGAAACTGCACATCTCACTTATTTCCACAAGGTATATTATAAAGAGTGCCTCTACCTGTTATTCTTTCATCTCTCACTCAATTGGTGGAGTCAACCACTAGCCATAAAATAATCATGAGGGTTTACACCAACTTCTCATGAACCAGAACCAAATTGTAACTTTGTGCTTGCTTACAAACAGAGCCACGATAGACTTAGGCTAAAATTGGCTTTATAATGTTATAACATAGTATGGTGTGTTCACATACAATTTGAAGGTGGTGATGACCAGTGGAAAACAATCCTACTTTCAAAGAAATGAAAGTTGGGCACTTGTTTATATTGCAGTGCAATTAATTGCCTACATTTTATCTACACAATGTCCCTTTCCAGATTGTGTGGCAAACCAATCAAAGGTCAACAAAGATAGTGGAGTAAGACATTAATTTATTTGAAGACTGGCAATCTCCTCCTGATTAAGTGGCAGTTATGAAACAGGGCCGTGAAGCTTATGAGGCGTAGCCTGGCTGACGCCACCCACGTGACGACGTAGTTAGGTGTTAGCCAGGCTATATGAAGTAAGGGTATATGAAGAAATGGGTGAAAAGCCCATAATTGTCTAGTATTTCAGTCAAATACCTAAATGATCTACCGCTTATCTGAATAGTTTCTTGAAAAACTGTTGAAAAGGATAACCTGCATTGTAAAAAAAATAATCTGGAAGCCAGTTACTTGTAAGTTACTGTTAAAAAAGATACAGTATGTTTCCGTAAATTCCAAAGAAACTTTGGTTTAATAGAACACTACTGTAAAGTTTTGTTTTCTCCCTCAAACATTGCCACTCAGTCACTTTCCCATAGGGGGAGGAAAATGAAAGGTGAGGATCTAAAAGTGACCACAGTTATTCAAAGGCACAGAGAAAGAAAACTTAAAGCCATGCCTGTACTTGTCAATTCACAGTAGTTTTATTCACTCACGCTTTATTTTGTAAGGTGAGTCATTTGAGGAATTAACCAACATTTTTCTCACCAGGCGAAGTGGCTAATGTTATAGAAAGATACACCACAATACCATGACTCAACATCAGCACCATGGAACTGTATACTTTACAATACCTGTATTATGCAGTCTTTCTATTGAGTTATGTTAATAAAGAAAAATAGAGCAGTGTCTGCCAGGGTTGGGGTCAATTCAAATTGAAGGCAGTCAACTTAGGAAGTAAACTGCAATTCCAATTCAATAATTGAAAAAATTCCATGTTCAATGACTACTTAACAAACTGAAAAGTATAAGCTTTTTTTTTTTAAATAAATAAATAAATAAAAACATTGCATTTTTAATTCAAATTCTGTATTGACTGCCTTCAATTCAAATTGACTCCAACCCTGGTGCCTTCAAGAATTGGTCCAACAGTTATGTTAGAGCGGTGAAGGTACTCATACAGCAATATCTGACATACACAACCACCTATGTATGCACATACAGTGCATTCGGAAAGTATTCAGACTTGACTTTTTCAGCCTTATTCTAAAATTGATTACATTGTTGTTCCCCTCATCAATCTACACACAATACCCCATAATGACAAAGCAAAAACAGATTTTTAGAAATGTTTGTACATTTATTAAAAAATAAAAACTGTTATCACATTTACATACAGTGGGGAAAAAAAGTATTTAGTCAGCCACCAATTGTGCAAGTTCTCCCACTTAAAAAGATGAGAGAGGCCTGTAATTTTCATCATAGGTACACGTCAACTATGACAGACAAAATGAGAAAAGAAAATCCAGAAAATCACATTGTAGGATTTTTAATGAATTTATTTGCAAATTATGGTGGAAAATAAGTATTTGGTCAATAACAAAAGTTTCTCAATACTTTGTTATATACCCTTTGTTGGCAATGACACAGGTCAAACGTTTTCTGTAAGTCTTCACAAGGTTTTCACACACTGTTGCTGGTATTTTGGCCCATTTCTCCATGCAGATCTCCTCTAGAGCGGTGATGTTTTGGGGCTGTCGCTGGGCAACACAGACTTTCAACTCCCTCCAAAGATTTTCTATGGGGTTGTGATCTGGAGACTGGCTAGGCCACTCCAGGACCTTGAAATGCTTCTTACGAAGCCACTCCTTCGTTGCCCGGGCGGTGTGTTTGGGATCATTGTCATGCTGAAAGACCCAGCCACGTTTCATCTTCAATGAACCTTGCTGATGGAAGGAGGTTTTCACTCAAAATCTCACGATACATGGCCCCATTCATTCTTTCCTTTACACGGATCAGTCGTCCTGGTCCCTTTGCAGAAAAACAGCCCCAAAGCATGATGTTTCCACCCCCATGCTTCACAGTAGGTATGGTGTTCTTTGGATGCAACTCAGCATTCTTTGTCCTCCAAACACGACGAGTTGAGTTTTTACCAAAAAGTTCTATTTTGGTTTCATCTGACATTCTCCCAATCCTCTTCTGGATCATCCAAATGCACTCTAGCAAACTTCAGACGGGCCTGGACATGTACTGGCTTAAGCAGGGGGACACGTCTTGCACTGCAGGATTTGAGTCCCTGGCGGCGTAGTGTGTTACTGATGGTAGGCTTTGTTACTTTGGTCCCAGCTCTCTGCAGGTCATTCACTAGGTCCCCCCGTGTGGTTCTGGGATTTTTGCTCACCATTCTTGTGATCATTTTGACCCCACGGGGTGAGATCTTGCGTGGAGCCCCAGATCGAGGGAGATTATCAGTGGTCTTGTATGTCTTCCATTTCCTAATAATTGCTCCCACAGTTGATTTCTTCAAACCAAGCTGCTTACCTATTGCAGATTCAGTCTTCCCAGCCTGGTGCAGGTCTACAATTTTGTTTCTGGTGTCCTTTGACAGCTCTTTGGTCTTGGCCATAGTGGAGTTTGGAGTGTGACTGTTTGAGGTTGTGGACAGGTGTCTTTTATACTGATAACAAGTTCAAACAGGTGCCATTAATACAGGTAACGAGTGGAGGACAGAGGAGCCTCTTAAAGAAGAAGTTACAGGTCTGTGAGAGCCAGAAATCTTGCTTGTTTGTAGGTGACCAAATTCTTATTTTCCACCATAATTTGCAAATAAATTCATTAAAAATCCTACAATGTGATTTTCTGGATTTTTTTCTTCTCAATTTGTCTGTCATAGTTGACGTGTACCTATGATAAAAATTACAGGCCTCTCTCATCTTTTTAAGTGGGAGAACTTGCACAATTGGTGGCTGACTAAATACTTTTTTTCCCCACTGTAAGTATTCAGGCCCTTTACTCAGTACTTTGTTGAAGCACCTTTGGCAGCAATTACAGCCTCGAGTCTTCTTGGGTATGACGCTACAAACTTGGCACACTTGTATTTGGGGAGTTTCTCCCATTCTTCTCTGCAGATCTTCTCAAGCTCCGTCAGGTTGGATGGGGAGCATTGCTGCACAGCTATTTTCAGGTCTCTTCAGAGATGTTCAATCAGGTTCAAGTCTGGGCTCTGGCTGGGCCACTCAAGGACATTGAGACTTGTCCCGAAGCCACTCCTGCGTTGTCTTGGCTGTGTGCTTAGGGTCGTTTTCCTCTTGGAAGGTGAACCTTCGCCCCAGTAGGCGGTCCTGAGCGCTCTGGAGCAGGTTTTCATCAAGGATCTCTCTGTACTTTGCTACGTTCATCTTTGCCTCGATCCTGACTAGTCTCTCAGTCCCTGCCGCTGAAAAACATCTCCACAGCATGATGCTGCCACCATCATGCTTCACCGTAGCGATGGTGCCAGGTTTCCTCCAGATGTGACACTTTGCATTCAGGCCAAAGAGTTCAATCTTGGTTTCATAAGACCAGTGAATCTTGTTTCTCATTGTCTGAGAGTCTTTAGGTGCCTTTTAGCAAAGGCAAGTGGGCTGTCATGTGCCTTTTACTCAGGAGTGGCTTCCGTCTGGCCACTCTACCATAAAGGCCTGATTGGTGGAGTGCTGCAGAGATGGTTGTCCTTCTGGAAGTTTCTCCCATCTACACAGAGGAACTCTAGAGCTCTGTCAGCGTGACCGTTGGGTTCTTGGTCACCTCCCTGACCAAGGCCCTTCTCCCCCTATTGCTCAGTTTGGCCGGGCGGCCAGCTCTAGGAAGAGTCTTGGTGGTTCTAAACTTCTTCCATTTAAGAATGATGGAGGCCACTGTGTTCTTGGGGATCTTCAATGCTGGTGTAATGTTTTGGTACACTTCCCCAGATCTGTGCTTCGACACAATCCTGTCTCGGAGCTCTACGGACAATTCCTTCGACCTAATGGCTTGGTTTTTGCTCTGACATGCACTGTCAACTGTGGTGTCTTTATATAGACAGGTGTGTGTGCCTTTCCAAATCATGTCCAATCAAGTTGTAGAAACATCTCAATGATGATCAATGGAAACAGGATGCACCTGAGCTCAATTTCGAGTGTCATAGCAAATGGTCTGAATACTTATGTAAATAAGGTATCTGTTTTTTATTATTAATACATTTGCAAAAATGTCTAAAAACCTGGTTTCGCTTTGTCATTATGGGGTACTGTGTGTAGATTGCTGAGGATTATTTTTCTTAATTTAAACCATTTTAGAATAAGGCTGTAACGTAACAAAATGTGGAAAAAGTCAAGGGGTCTGAATACTTTCCGAAGGGACTGTATTCATACTCCCACGTCTTTCTTGCCCGAGAGCTATGACATCACACCTGCTTTGAAACTCTGTTGACTAACTGAGGTTGACACTCCGGTAGAGCTAATGTGCTTGGCTACAGTTCAGTTGGAGTTAAGCTTTTTGGGGTTAGGCTGCTGTGGCAGCACTCATATCCCCATTAGTTAAACCTGAGCCAGGTTTCCATTGCTCCATTAGTGTCACATTTTCCCAGACTGGGCTTCAATGCCATACAGCACTCCTTCTGTAGCCTCCAACTGCTGTTAAATGATAGTAAAACTAAATGCATGCTCTTCAATCGAACGCTGCTTGCACCCGCCCGCCCGACTAGAATCACTACTCTCGGCAGGTCTGACTTAGAATATGTGGACAACTACAAATACCTAGGTGTCTGATTAGACCGTAAACTCTCCTTCCAGACTCACATTGAGCATCTCCAATCCAAAGTTAAATCTAGAATCAGCTTCCTATTTCGCAACAAAGCCTCCTTCACTCATGCTGCCAAACATGCCCTCGTAAAATGGACTATCCTACCGATCCTTGACTTCGGCGATGTCATTTACAAAATAGCCTTCAACACTCTACTCAGCAAATTGGATGTAGTCTATCACAGTGCCATCCATTTTGTCACCAAAGCCCCATATACTACCCACCATTGTGACCTGTACGCTCTCGTTGGCTGGCCCTCACTACATATTCGTCGCCAAACCCACTGGCTCCAGGTCATCTATAAATCACTGCTAGGCAAATCCCCGCCTCATCTTAGCTCATTGGTCATCATAGCAACTCCCACCCGTAATGTGCACTCCAGCAGGTACAGTGAGGGAAAAAAGTATTTGATCCCCTGCTGATTTTGTACGTTTGCCCACTGACAAAGAAATGATCAGTCTATAATTTTAATGGTAGGTTTATTTGAACAGTGAGAGACAGAATAACAAGAAAAAAATCCAGAAAAACGCATGTAAAAAATGTTATACATTGATTTGCATTTTAATGAGGGAAATAAGTATTTGACCCCTCTGCAAAACATGACTTAGTACTTGGTGGCAAAACCCTTGTTGGCAATCACAGAGGTCAGACGTTTCTTGTAGTTGGCCACCAGGTTTGCACACATCTCATGAGGGATTTTGTCCCACTCCTCTTTGCAGATCTTCTCCAAGTCATTAAGGTTTCGAGGTTGACATTTGGCAACTCGAACCTTCAGCTCCCTCCACAGATTATCTATGGGATTAAGGTCTGGAGACTGGCTAGGCCACTCCAGTACCTTAATGTGCTTCTTCTTGAGCCACTCCTTTGTTGCCTTGGCCGTGTGTTTTAGGTCATTGTCATGCTGGAATACCCATCCACGACCCATTTTCAATGCCCTGGCTGAGGGAAGGAGGTTCTCACCCAAGATTTGACGGTACATGGCCCAGTCCATCGTCCCTTTGATGCAGTGAAGTTGTCCTCTCCCCTTAGCAGAAAAACACCCCCAAAGCATAATGTTTCCACCTCCATGTTTGACGGTGGGGATGGTGTTCTTGGTGTCATAGGCAGCATTCCTCCTCCTCCAAACACGGCGAGTTGAGTTGATGCCAAAGAGCTCCATTTTGGTCTCATCTGACCACAACACTTTCACCCAGTTCTCCTCTGAATCATTCAGATGTTCATTGGCAAACTTCAGACGGCCCTGTATATGTGCTTTCTTGATCAGGGGGACCTTGCGGGCGTTGCAGGATTTCAGTCCTTCACGGCGTAGTGTGTTACCAATTGTTTTCTTGGTGACTATGGTCCCAGCTGCCTTGAGATCATTGACAAGATCTCCCGTGTAGTTCTGGGCTGATTCCTCACCGTTCTCATGATCATTGCAACTCCACGAGGTGAGATCTTGCATGGAGCCCCAGGATGAGGGAGATTGACAGTTATTTTGTGTTTCTTCCATTTGCGAATAATCGCACCAACTGTTGTCACCTTCTCACCAAGCTGCTTGGCGATGGTCTTGTAGCCCATTCCAGCCTTGTGTAGGTCTACAATCTTGTCCCTGACATCCTTGGAGAGCTCTTTGGTCTTGGCCATGGTGGAGAGTTTGGAATCTGATTGATTGATTGCTTCTGTGGACAGGTGTCTTTTATACAGGTAACAAACTGAGATTAGGAGCACTCCCTTTAAGAGTGTGCTCCTAATATCAGCTCGTTACCTGTATAAAAGACACCTGGGAGCCAGAAATCTTTCTGATTGAGAGGGGGTGAAATACTTATTTCCCTCATTAAAATGCAAATCAATTTATAACATTTTTGACATGCGTTTTTCTGGATTTTTGTTGTTGTTATTCTGTCTCTCACTGTTCAAATAAACCTACCATTAAAATTATAGTGGGCAAACGTACATTTGCACACACTGTATATAGATTTTCTATTTTGTTACTGACTGTACGTTGTGTTTATTCCATATGTAACTCTGTGTTGTTGTTGTTTTTATCGCACTGCTTTGCTTTATCTTGGCCAGGTCGCAGTTGTAAATGAGAACTTGTTCTCAACTGGCTTGTCTGGTTAAATAAAAGTTAAATTAAAAAAAATCCTAGGACTTGGACACCCGCGCAATAAAAATTAAATGGCTGAGGGAAGGTGGGTGGGGAATATTGTTCCTACGCTGCCAGCATGAGTCATCTTCATAGAATTTGTTTTGTCCATTGGGGCCGAGGGTTGGAGCACTAGTTGTTATAAGTGGAGCGGGATGAGTTGATTTAATCAACAACTTGTGATCACGCAGACAGCTAAATACACAAGTAGATAATCTAATCTCAGGTTGTAATTAAATTCAGTAAACCAGAAACTTTTGCTCTGGCCCTGTTGTTTTCAACCTTTATCTGCAAAAATCAACTACTTCAAACAACTTAAACTTACCTGTATTATCTAGTCGAATCCTCTGTGTGTGTGTGTTTAACTATACTTTTGGGGACCAGAAGTCCCCACGAGAATAGTAATCAAACAAACATTTGACCAACTGGGGACATTGTGTTAGTCCCCACAAGGTCAAATGCTTTTTCTAGGGGGTTAAGGTTTGAATTAGTTTTAGAATTAGGTTTAGGGTTAGGGTTAGGAGCTAGGGTTAGTTTTAGGGTTAGGGTTAGGAGCTAGGGTTAGGTTTAGGGTTAGGGTTAAGGTTAGGTTAGGTTAGGGAAAATAGGTTTTTGAATGGGACTGAATTGTGTGTCCCCACAAGGTGTGTGTGCGTGCGTGTGTGTACTGTACTGTATGCTGTATATGTGTATAAAACCTTTCTATCAGTTGTCAAATCATGGGGTAATGTATGTGTTATGACCCACTTACAATAATGGCATCACATGATACACATAAGTTCCTTTTTCTCATGCCTCTCTCTCAGCTGGCTAGTGGTCAAACTTTCCCCATTGGTTTCGGATTCTGTCTGAGAAAGAAAACTGAACACAGAAACATCCTGAGTGATATTTTGAGTCTCTGCTCATTATCCTGTCTGTCTACTCTCACTTCTGCAGTTGATGTCGATCGAAAGTGATGGAAGAAATGTACCAGTGGTTAGCCACCACAAAACAATGTTACCTATACTTTCTGATATAATCTAGAGATGTCACAATTGTCTCCATAAGAGGAAAAGGGGTAGACCGCATCAACCATGAAGACAATTATACGAAAAAACTATTTTAGTCCATAGTCTAATATTTGTCTACTTTGGGGTGACAAAGTCTAATGATGATTTTCATTAAGGTCCATGTCTGTGGGTTATATTTTGGTATGATTGCCACTTATCGGAGGTAGCTAAATGTGGTTATCGCTGCATTATATATCATGACCCCTATGCAGTTAGTTGGGCCAACAGGATTGAGGGTATAAAATGTAATTTTCTATTATCAGGGAACAATCTTCTCAAACTAAGGCAATTTGATATTATTAACTTCATAATACAACACATATTAAGGTATGAAACAATTGTATTGGTAATGACATCTGTATGGTCCCACCTGGGGTGGGGGTCAAAGGTCATACATGTCATTATTTTAGGGTACATCGAGACAGAATGAGCAGTATATATATATATTTTTATTTTACCTTTATTTAACTAGGCAAGTCAGTTAAGAACAAATTCTTATTTACAATGACGGCCTACACCGGCCAAACCCGAACGACGCTGGGCCAATTGTGCGCCGCTCTATGGGACTCCCAATCACGGCCGGTTGTGATACAGCCTGGAATCAAACCAGGGGATCTGTAGTGACACCTCAAGCACTTAGACCGCTGCGCCACTCGGGAGTATTGGGATGTGCTCTGTTACCACGTGATACCCTAGATGATGACTACTCCAAATTTAAGACAGAACAAGGAAACCCATTAGGAAAGTATTTTTTTAGCTACGGTATATAGAGTCATCATAGACTTTGTCTATAATCAGTCCCAGCATCCAATTTTCAACATGACCGCCATTTATTTCAATGGGGAGGAACTGCATTGATTTTGCATGGCCATAACGTAATTTGTGTAATAAAACAAAAATTGGCTTACAATGTGTGTTAAAATGAGGACAACCCAAAATGATTGTCCATGTATATCAGTTATATGTATTTAGCAAAATATGACCAGAATAGTGGTAAAAATATGCCCAAAAAGCTGTCTGAATTGTTGAGATTTGTAGCCGTTTCAAATATATTACATTAAAACACTTGGAAAATGATTTAGATGCATTCAGTGATGTCTAGTGTTGTAAAATGTGATGTAAAATCTGCCCCATACATTGCACCCCAAATGAAATCCCATAGGAATGCATTACGTCCAGCAAGGAGGTACAGGTAACCCATTTACGCTAAATGCCTACATAATAAGTGCACCGAACTTTACATGAGGCTAGGAAAAGTCTAAACCATGATGCCTAGCTATTGCTGATTTAACCATAGGATAAACATTTTCCAATATGGCCGCCAACAGGCTCTACTGGTGTTTATTGGATGGGTCTGACATTGCCACAACTCTTTTAATAATAGGTGGAATATGTCTAATGATAATTACATTAAATGATTATAGTTATGTCTGAGTGTTGGAGTGTGCCCCTGGCTATCCGTCAATAAGAAAATCTGGTTTGCTCAATATAAGGAATTTGAAATGATTTATAATTTTACTTTTACTTTTGATACTTAAGTACATTTTAGCAATTCCATTTACTTTTGATACTTAAGTATATTTAAAACCAAATACTTTTAGACTTTTACTCAAGTAGTATTTTACTGGGTGACTTTCACTTTTACTTGAGTCATTTTCTATTAAGGTATCTTTACTTTTACTCAGGTATGAAAATTGAGTACCTTTTCCACCACTGCTTTTACCAGGGTGTCTGCCGTGGTGTTTGCTTAGCATTCACTTACTCATTCACATGACAAAATGATGCTCAGGATTACTGTAATGAATAGGATGTACACTCTTAGAAAAAAGGTATCCAAAAGGGTTCTTCGGCTGTCCCCATAAGATAACCCTTTTTGTTTCCAAGTATTTCTCTTTTGCATTCCATGTAGAACCCTTTGTGTAAAGGGTTCTACATTAAACTCAAAAGGGTTCTACCTGGAACCAAAAAGGGTTATTCAAAGGGTTCTCCTATGGGGACAGCTGAAGAACACTTTTAGGTTCTAAATAGCAGCTTTTTTTCCAATGAAACCAAGTTTTTTTGAGTGTATTGTTTGCAAACAAAAAGGAGATTAGTAACAAACCAAGGTTGTATTATTTCCGTTAACTCACATGTTGAGCTAGTCTTATCAACACAACCAAAAATACCTCAGAATGAAACCATTCAATATCCACTTCTGATCAGGGTTGGGGTCAATTCCATTTCCAGTCAATTCAGAAAGTGAACAAATCTCCAATTTGAATTCCAATTTTTCTTTATTGAAAAGCATTGAAGAGAATTGGAATTGGATTTTGGAATTTTAGAGTACTTCCTGAATTGACTGGTATTGAAATGGAATTGACCCCAACCCTGCTTCTGATATGTCATGGTATGAAGCATATCATTGTCCACTCAGGAAATAGTGAAAGTGAAAGTCACCCTGAGTTGTTTAGCTCAGTGCAACACAGTGACAGTTTATTAGCCTATATATATATTACAATTACAGCTATATTACAGTGTAATTAGGATACATGATAGTACTTTATCTTTGGAAAAATGTGTCACTTTCAAAAAACAAGTTTATTGTATTCACTGTCTCTGGCATCTACTTGTGTTTGTCTTTGTCTTAAAAACATCTGATGAACATCTGTTTATTTCATCAGTGATTTGAAACGCTGTCATCGGTGGGAAAGTCAGGGAAAGTTTTTTCAGGATATAGGAGCATAAACTGGGGAATGGTTCCTAGCTGCCCTACAGTATGAGGTCATGACAATAACTAAATTAAATATCAGAAGCCAATGCGAGAGGGTGTGTGGGTGTGAGAGAGAGAGAGGGGGGGGGGTGAAAATAAAAGGAAAGTGAAGGAGAGGAACAGGGAGTAGCAGGTGCGTGATATGGATATCAGGTGGGCATGCATTATGCATTATGCAAATATGTGTATGCGACCAATAACATTTGATTTGATTTGATTAGCACTAAAAGGGCTGATGAAAGTTCAATCTAAAGCATTGTTTTTAAATGGAAAATGACAAACCACGATTTTCTTCGCTGGGACTGGTACAGTTCACTTTATTCCCAAAACTAACCCGTTGTGTATGCGACTCTTAGTTTTGCATTGATGGATTCATGTGCATTTATCATCCCAAAACCCATCCTACTCTCATGGTATTCACATACTTCAGTTTGCTTTTGCAATACTCCAATGACCAAGTGAGAGGACAAACACTGTGGCACCCTACTACATAGATCCTGACATTATATAATCAGGCATGATTCCCTATTTCCATGCATTGTTTTGTTTGGAAATATATTTTTGCACAGAGGATGTTGCGTGACAGTTGTATTGTGAGTAATGTTTTAGTTTCGGTACCTCTGCCAAGAGTTCATTGAAATGTACTGATCCGTTGGAAGGGAGGCATAATTTCAGTGAGTTTATAAATAATATATAATATGTACTGGTCCTCAGGCAGTTTTCCATTCGGTCTTGAAACAGGAAATACTGGTCAGGAAATACTGGTCTTAAATCTGTGACTGCGCTTCCTCCTTGCAGTATATACACTGTAACGGAAAACTGTAATTTACCCGGTTATTTTAGGAATGATCAACAGTAAGAAACTCAGACATTCTTTCAGTCATTCATTCCTATTATGGTGGCATTTACTTATTTATTTACAGTTTAATAGTCATTTTTACGCTATTGTACTGTGTGTCATTACACAGTACTTGCTTTGATACCGTATTTATATTACAGTAGGTGTACTCATAGTGAGTGAGTGTGCTCTCCTTCACAGTTTGACTTCTGGTTTAAAGATGTACACACACGATACATTTGAGATAGCTTTTCTTGTTTGTGTTTTATTTAGTAAAAAATCTAAGCAAAATATGATTGACAGTCAATGTCAATACCCATTGATTGTTAGATATAGTATAATCTGTGAAATGAATAACAGTGCCATGTAAAATATAAATAACACATCACACACACACACACACACGTACACACATATACATATATACAGTGGGGAGAACAAGTATTTGAAACACTGCCGATTTTGCAGGTTTTCCTACTTACAATGCATGTAGAGGTCTGTAATTTTTATCATAGGTACACTTCAACTGTGAGAGATGGAATCTAGAAAATCCAAAAATCCAGAAAATCACATTGTATGATTTTTAAGTAATTAATTTGCGTTTTATTGCATGACATAAGTATTTGATCACCTACCAACCAGTAAGAATTCCGGCTCTCACAGACCTGTTAGTTTTTCTTTAAGAAGCCCTCCTGTTCTCCACTCATTACCTGTATTAACTGCACCTGTTTGAACTTGTTACCTGTATAAAAGACACCTGTCCACACACTCAATCAAACAGACTCCAACCTCTCCACAATGGCCAAGACCAGAGAGCTGTGTAAGGACATCAGGGATAAAATTGTAGACCTGCACAAGGTTGGGATGGGCTACAGGACAATAGGCAAGCAGCTTGGTGAGAAGGCAACAACTGTTGGCGCAATTATTAGAAAATGGAAGAAATTCAAGATGACGGTCAATCACCCTCGGTCTGGGGCTCCATGCAAGATCTCACCTCGTGGGGCATCAATGATCATGAGGAAGGTGAGGGATCAGCCCAGAACTACACGGCAGGACCTGGTCAATGACCTGAAGAGAGCTGGGACCACAGTCTCAAAGAAAACCATTAGTAACACACTACGCCGTCATGGATTAAAATCCTGCAGCGCATGCAAGGTCCCCCTGCTCAAGCCAGCGCATGTCCAGGCCCGTCTGAAGTTTGCCAATGACCATCTGGATGATCCAGAGGAGGAATGGGAGAAGGTCATGTGGTCTGATGAGACAAAAATAGAGCTTTTTGGTCTAAACTCCACTCGCCGTGTTTGGAGGAAGAAGAAGGTGAGTACAACCCCAAGAACACCATCCCAACCGTGAAGCATGGAGGTGGAAACATCATTCTTTGGGGATGCTTTTCTGCAAAGGGGACAGGACGACTGCACCGTATTGAGGGGAGGATGGATGGGGCCATGTATCGCGAGATCTTGGCCAACAACCTCCTTCCTTCAGTAAGAGCATTGAAGATGGGTCGAGGCTGGGTCTTCCAGCATGACAACGACCAGAACACACAGCCAGGGCAACTAAGGAGTGGCTCCGTAAGAAGCATCTCAAGGTCCTGGAGTGGCCTAGCCAGTCTCCAGACCTGAACCCAATAGAAAATCTTTGGAGGGAGCTGAAAGTCCATATTGCCCAGCGACAGCCCCGAAACCTGAAGGATCTGGAGAAGGTCTGTATGGAGGAGTGGGCCAAAATCCCTGCTGCAGTGTGTGCAAACCTGGTCAAGACCTACAGGAAACGTATGATCTCTGTAATTGCAAACAAAGATTTCTGTACCAAATATTACGTTCTGCTTTTCTGATGTATCAAATACTTATGTCATGCAATAAAATGCAAATTAATTACTTAAAAATCATACAATGTGATTTTCTGGATTTTTGTTTTAGATTCCGTCTCTCACAGTTGAAGTGTACCTATGATACAAATTACAGACCTCTTCATGCTTTGTAAGTAGGAAAACCTGCAAAATCGGCAGTGTATCAAATACTTGTTCTCCCCACTGTATATATATGTTCTGTATTTTCATTGTAATGAAGCAGCTACAGTAATAGTCTATTGGTCACATGATCCTCCATCTTTTTCTTCCCAGTATTGCACTATATAACAACATAATGCTGACATAGGTGATACAAACTCTTTGTAGAGCTACATTCAAATGTCCATTCACATTTCTGGTTTGGTCCCTGTGGGGTCAGAGAAAAGGTCCTCCTCATTTTCCGCAGAACTGTACCTCATAGTCTTTCACACAGCTTTGTTTAGCCTCATACACTGGTGCATGGCTTACATCAGTCACACCACTTGATGCTGTATCACATATTTTTGAAGCATCCAACACATCTACATCATACGTGTCCGGTTTGTCTGTATGCAGCAGTGTGCCGAACAGCCTATCCCAGTGTGTGAAGTAGGGTGCGTAGTTGACCATGAACTTGAGATGGTGGAGGTCGTGGTGCGGAGCTCCGCCATAGAGCCCAAAGGGTACCAGTCTGTGAGGGGAACAGGGCAGGTCGTAACCTGAGTGGTCCTCCACAGACAGCCAGATGTTCAAGGTGAAGAAGAGCATCTTGGTGAGCGGGTGGCAGCCCAACAGGTCAGGGTTCACCGCCGCAAACAAGCCCAGACTCAGGGTCTCCCAGACCCCAGAGTGCTCCGTGGTCAGGGCGAAGGTGGCTGTGTAGCGGTGGTGCACCTTATGGAAAGTCCGGTAGAGCCAGGGCACCTTGTGGTGCAACACGTGCCACACAAAGTACTGCAGGTCAAAGAGGAGGAGACAGGCTAGCACGTCCCAGGCCACACGAAGAGCCCCAGGGGCTTGGGCAGGGAGGACCACTGGTCTCCAGTACCAGTGAAGAATGCTGAGGGGGAAGATGAACACAGTGTGGGTGTGCAGGGAGGTAGCCAGGCAGCTCCATGCCATTGCCCAGGTCACCCTGCTCTGTGGCTGGATCTTGTAGTGGTGCACCAGGGCTACTCTGGAGGACAGGGTGTCCAGGCACAGGTAAGGCAGGCAGCAGCTCAGATAGAGTGTCAGGGAGAACAGGACGGGGAACAAGGGAGAGCGGAGAAAGTCTTCTTGTGCTCTTATCCTGTCCCATAAACTCTGTAGCAGGAGAGGAGAGGAGGACTCCAGTGAGGGCTCCATCTTTACTGATCCAATGGTTTTCAGTCTGCAGGCAGTAGAGGATGCCTCTTAAAGAGGGACTATTATTACTCTATGTGACGTACCGCATGTCCTTATTAGGCTTTTCCTGCTGGGGAACTCCGTAAGGAGGGAACGGCATGCTTCACTTTCCAAACTATTTAACCCCCTGCGTCTATGAACAACTGTCCTCAAATGAAAATGTAATCTGTCAAAGGGAAATTAAATAATATTTAGGGTGACAAAATGCTTCAGACAATGAAGTAAGTCATTATTCATTAGTTTAACATAGTTGAGAGTAACTGTTTTCAAATGGTCTACTATGACAACACGTTCCCACCTGCTTGAACCGTAGGCAGGCAGATAGATACTGTTTGATCATGTCATGATCATGGACTATAGTGTCCAGCTGTGTGTATGTTTATTTTTGTTTTGTGTTTTCTTTTTCAAAAACAGACACTGTAGAGACCCTAGTATTTAGTATTTGTTGCTGTGTAAACCAATATGAGTATGCCTGAGTTTGAATTATATAGGTAAAAGGTCAGGTTCAGGGCACACGGTCAGAGACAGAGTTTTGGTAGAAAGCAATGGGGAATGAAGGGTGACTAGTGTCAGTAGACGTCACTTATTTTTCTTAAAACTGCATTGTTGGTTAATGGCTTGTAAGTAAGCATTTCACTGTAAGTTCTACACCTGTTGTATTCGGCGCATGTGGAAAATAAAATTTGATTTGATTTGATTTTGAATACATCACATTCTCAGAAGTTGCTCCAGAAATCACAGTATCAAGATTGGCCAAAATATTGCCAGTAGGCCTAGTGTACAGTATTTCACAAATTCTTAAAGTTCTATTATACGTGACATTATTGACATACCCACTACACTACACACCTATTGAGCTTCTTGATATTGTACAGTACAGTAGTAGTGACGGTGGGTCATTCTCGAACAAACGGCTCTTTTTGAACAGATATTTTTGGTGAACGTCGAATCGCATTTGTGAAAGAGCCGTTTCTTTGTCTCCCTGATTTGTATAGCCTACTGTTACCACTGATTTTTGAGCTGCCGACAACAATCATCTGTAGATAAGTTATAAAAACATTATCTGGAGATGGTAATTCCTCACTGCAGAAACTGAGGAGAGAGCATCATTCTGGTCCACACACTGTCCAAAGCGCGAATTATTTTCCTTCATATTTTTTGCAGGCCATCTATTAATTTGGTCAGATAAACATTTATTTTAACTTGCATGTCACAATGTGACATAACGGTAGGTAGCATGTTATGCTTTACATTAGAGATGAGCTATTTTTTCATGGATTTATGTAAATATTTAAGCACTACTTAATGAAGAGCCATTTGAGAGCCAAATGAACAGCTCTTTTAGTTGAACAGAGCAAAATGATCCGGCTCACCGAAAAGACTCGGAATGTCCATCACTATACAGTAGGCTACCCCTTCAGTCTTAGTCAAATACAACACTCTTTTCCTTGCAATGGTTCGACAAAAAACAGGATTAGATTTTTGTGTAAGGTGCCACCTAGTGTATTAATAAAGACAATGCATCCCTTCACCTTCATCTCATGCAGCCCTATTGCTAACACACCTGATTAAACTAATTGCATTCTAAACTGAAGAACATGATTAGTTGATTATTGGAGTTAGGTATGGTAACAGGGGCTGGTGCAAAAGTGTGTCACCAATCAGGCCACCGAGGACTGTAGTTGCCCATCCCTGCATCACCAGTTCAGCGTCCATAAATTCACCCATGTGTCTCTATTTGTAGTCATTGATTGACTGACTGACATGTAGAAGGCTGGAATACAGGCTCAGAGTTTGGCCTGGTCAGGTCAAGTGGTCAGGTAAAACTCCTGGCCTTAAACATAACATTCTCCTTCCATCTGTCTTCTCATTCTGTCTCCTGTGGTGTTATCTGTTCATAGTAATAAGAGGGGAATCCAGTGTGAGGAATATGTGAACCCTGGCCTTGTTTATTTACATTCTGTCCCGTACTCTTATCCTGTTTCTCTATCCGGTTATCTCGACTGAGGTATAATGGCTTCTCTCTCCCCTGGCCTAGCCCAGGGTTTCCCTAACTCGGTCCTGGGGCCACCCCCCTGGGTGCACATTTTGGTTTTTGCCCTAGCACTACACAGCTGATTCAAATAACCAACTCATCATCAAGCTTTGATTATTTGAATCAGTTGTGAAGTGCTAGGGCAAAAACCAAAACGAATTTGGGAAACCCTGGCCCAGCCAATAACTCTTGTGCGCTCTTAAAGGGGCACACAGCGATTTAACATTAATGTCACATCTCTCACCATCTTTCACCAAAAATGAGATGATGAGACATTGGTTTTGATTTCTCAAGAAGAAGAACTCGTATCATAAAATCTTTCAAACATTATAATAAAATGTATCTAAAAAAGCTAAGTCTGGTGGTCCACTATAGGAACCTGGCCTGGGTGCACTATCACCAAGGGGAGCTAAACCACATGTGATGTCATAAAATAAGAAACACTCAATGTCATAAAATATTAAACCTTTACCTCTGATGTACAACACATCTAGACCTTGGACCTGAAAGAGCCTGCTCTCTGACCTTAATAAACTTTACCTGTAAGATGTTAAGATGTGATTGTCACGGTTTCGGCCGAGGCTGCTCCTCCTCCTGGTTCGGGCAGGCTTCGGCGGTCGTTGTCCCCGGAGTACTAGCTGCCACCGATCTATGTTTCATGTTCGTTTGGTTTTGTCTTGATGTTGTACACCTGTGTCTAGTTACTCCTCGTTAGTGTCCTATTTAAGTCTCGTTGTGTGTGTCTGTGTTTGTGTGTGATTGCTCTTCTGTTTTTGGTGTTTGAGCTACGTACTTCCCTCCAGTGTTTGGAGAGGTTTTCGCACATGTTAGTGCGCCGTTTATTTTGACGCCTGTGTGCGCCGTTATTTCGCCTCCGGGCTTATTGTGCTCATTTACTCCGTGAACATTTCACTAAAGAATTTTGGACTGAGCTTCTGCGTCCTGCGCTTGATTCCTGCACCACACCCACCTTCAGCACCCCTTGACAGTGATACACAAAACCTACTTTTGCTCAACGTGTTAACTCAACATTTCTGTGACTTTCAATTAAAATGGGTCAGTTAGCAATCCACTAAAGTGTTTCTTACTTTTGCATAGAGTAAAAAGGCTGAATTATGTTTGCATTAATTTCTCAGAAATGTTATCTAAATTAATATTAAGTAATTTGGATGATGGATTGGTTGGTTGGTTGGTTGATTACAGTTGATTGATCTTTAAATGTAGATGTTATTGGAATGGTGTCTGCAATGACCATTCGCTTTAGTCTCTATTTGCTAGAAACAAAACTATGGCTAGAAATGAAACTTTGATACTTGGTTGTAAAGTGAGGCAGTAAACAGCATGACCAGCTGATTGTAAGATAAGAATGTGGTCCATCCAGTATAAAATCAGGATAGAAGCCAGTCAGGTATCTAATCAGACATTCATTTGCTCTTGAAACTCCACAAGATGGCTTTCTCTTGTCCAACTAAGACGTAAGCTCTCTCTCTCTCTCTCTCACTCACACACACACACACACATACAATCCAGGTCTGAAATATCTCCCCTAGGCATTGTTAGTTCTAAACTATTTTGATTGAACTGTTGTTGTTTTTTTTTACCAGAATGGCTCAGACCTCCTTGAAAATTAGTCTGCACGGTTTGGATTGCCACTTCACCTGGAAGTTGGACTACAGCATATCTAAACTTCAAAGCCTCAGAGAAACCATGATAGATATCAACAGCAGCGAGGGGGTTCAATGTTCCTGGGCGGGTCATCTGTACAACCTCCTGGCTTACCTACACCATGCTCTGGGCTCCACAGAGGACGCTCTTCAATGCCTGAAGAAGGCTGAAGAGGCCATTCGCCAAAGCAGTCCAGATGACGTGGAGCTAAGTCTGGTGGTCCACTATGGGAACCTGGCCTGGGTGCACTATCACCAAGGGGAGCTGACAGAGAGCCAGACCTATGTGGAGAAGGTGGGCAGACTACTGCGGGACAACCCCTGCTCAGGTCTAGTGTGGGGTGAAAAGGCCTGGACTTTGAATAAGTTCGATGTAAGCAAGAGGAAGGAAGCGCTACATTACTTCCAGATGGCCTTAAAAGGGGACCCTGAGAACAAGGTACTGCGCTGCGGTTACGCCATTGCATTTAGTAAATCGTTTGATTGGAAAAACATTACCCCGAAGCTGCGATCTGAGATGTTGGAGCAGCTACGGATTGCTAGAGAATTGGATCCAGAACACTTGACCATCACAATGATGTACCTGCAGAGGCTTGCAGAGAGTGGCCAGGTTGAGGAAGCACTTAAACTTGCAGAGGAAGTGACAGAGAAGCCTTTGGACAGCTTTGGTGGATTTGGAATCTTACTATCATTTTTCAGAGATTACATCTCTCATGATTCAAGCATTGACCTGGCAAGAAGGACCCTGGAGAGACACCCTGATTCACGCCAACTGAAGAAGCGTCTTGCGCAGTGTTACAAATGGAAGATTTTCTCTCCAGAAGAGAAAAGGAACCCAATGAGGCATAGTCTAATTGAAAATGCAGTCAACATTCATGAAGAGGTGGTTGCACTCTACCCAAGTTCCCTTGCAGCAAAACTGGACCTGTCTGCCATGTACAAAGAATCTGGCAGCGTTGATAGAGCAGATAAGATATTCGAGGACCTGCTTCTTGATAGAGAAGGAATGGAACCACAGGATTTACAAAAATTCTACAACTGGTATGCCCAACATCTGTTTTATGCCAAACAAGATGCTTCCAGGTCAATTGATTTCCACAAGAAGGCAGCAGAAATTATGATATCCACTGACCAACGTGACAGCAGTATTCGTGTTTTGTTGTCCACTATCCACAACAGAGGAAACAGAGCTGAGGAAATTGTGGACTTCCTGGATGGCCTTGATAGAGAAGGTGCTGTCGGCCAATTCTAAACCTTTTTTCCAATAAAGGCCTGAAATAGCCAGAACTGCCTGCGGAATCGTTCAAATTTACATCGCCTGTTTATGATTGATTAATGTGGAAAATATATTCACTATACCACTAGTACAAATCTAGGTCAATCTAGGACAAATTTAGATTAATGAGAAAATGAATACCTTAGTATTCAAAATGTCTGCGCTCAATTTTGCTACTGGGATTGCTGAGAGACGCATGATCATCAACACTAACACTTGAAACTAAATTCAAGGCTGATGTTCCTATTCCTATAGAAAGTCCTATATATCTGCAGGCCTAACATGACAAACATCTGTCTAGAATCCAAATTTTCAATTGAGTCTGTAAAGGTTAACTGTGGACTATGGTACTGTAGACAAACTAATATGCTATTTTTCAGTCTTGTATTATAGAGTAGAGAGGCCCTGTATAGCCTCACAGACTGACTATCCAGAGTGATAGGATCTCACTGATTTTATTTTCTTCAACTGGGCACAATAGATTATGTTTCTGGAAAATGTATTTGTGTAATATTATACTGTCAAATATCTTGTAAGTTCTTGTGAAAATAAAGGTATTATGTTCTATTCTATTCTGTTAAGAGATCATTAATTAAAGAAATACAGTAACAGCAAGCAATACCAAGATATTTTATAATATACACCACTATCACAGTAGGTTACTAGAATTTCTTAATGCATAGCTGTGGATATCTAGTTGAAATTGTACGACTAAATAAATTGACTATCATCAGCTATGGTCTGAGTTTGAATCATTAAGGCTCTGAAGGTCATGGATACGGTACAAGGTCAGGGTCAGGGTACACGGTCAGAGACAGAGAACACCACAATACAGCACAGAATGTTTCAGTGGAAAGCAATGGGGAATGAAGGGTGACATTGACATCACAATACATCTCCTTCTCAGAAGTTGATCCAGAAATCATTGTATCATTGCTGCTGAGAAAGATTGGCCAACATATTGCCAGTACTGTGCAGTATTTCACAAATTATGAAAGTTCTAAAGTACGTGACATTATTGAAATACACATTACACTACACACTTATTGAGCTACTTGATTTTGTACAGTAGGCTACCCCTTCAGTTTTAGTCAGACAACACTAATTCCCTTGCAAGGGTTTGACGAAAAACTGGATTTGATTTGTCCGCCACCTAGTGATTTAATGAAGACAATGCATCACTTCCCATCGTCTCATGCATCACCACCATTTCAGCGTCCATAAATTCACCCATATGTGTCTCTCTATTTGTAGTCATTGATTGACTGATATGCAGAAGGCTGGCATACAGGCTCAGAGTTTTTCCTGGTCAGGTCAAGTGGTCAGGTAAAACTCCTGGCCTTAAACATAACATTCTCATTCCATCGCTCTTCTCCTATCTCTGGTGGTGTAGCTATTCATAGGAGGTGAATCCAGTGTGAGGAATAATGTGAACCCTGGGCTCGTTTATTTACATTCTGTCCCGTACTCTTCGATTGTATATCCTGTTTCTCTATTTGGTTATCTCTCCCCTAACCTAATACAGCAGGCCTAACAGAAGCCTGAAACTAGATCCCCTACATCCTGGTCTTGACAATAAAAAAAACTGTTGGGGGAGGAGGTTCTCTTCTGCACTGTTCAACCAATCCAGTACATGTGGAGGAGTTAAGATGGAATGTCGCATTGTTAACGTCCAAAAGCGGATTCGCTTCACAGGCTCTCTTTCCATTTTTCCTGAAAACCGGAACATCTGGTTAGGGGACTCGGCCACTGAGGTATAGGACTCGGCAGAGCCACAGATTATCCATTATATTGACCAGATACTCCAGAGAGTTATAGTAATGGTGTCTTTTTGCAGTAACACTAACTCCGCCATGATTCGTTGGACAAAGCCTATGTGGAAATGAATGGTGTTTATGTAGGTTTTTCGATAAACGCAGAAAATAAGGTCTGTGGTTCTAAGAGCTAATCTTCATCAGCTAACGTCACTTTTTGTGAATTTTGAACCATTTATGTAATTTAAAAAAGCACATAAAGTCTTCATCATTCATAAAGGTCATGTTAACAGACTTACTCTCTCTCTCTCTCTCTCTCTCTCTCTCTCTCTCTCTCTCTCTCTCTCTCTCTCTCTCTCTCTCTCTCTCTCTCTCTCTCTCTCTCTCCTGAATCGAGTCCTTGGTTCATCGTCCAGGTCTCCAATATCTCCCTTAGGCATTGTCAGATAAACAAATACATTTAAACTGTTGTATTTTTTAACCAGAATGGCTCAGATCTCCTTGAAAATAAGGCTGCAGGGTTTGGAAAGCCACTTCACCTGGAAGTTAGACTACAGCAGATCTAAACTGGAAAGCCTCAGTTAAACCATGATAGATATCATCCGCAACGAGGGGCTTCCTGTTAAACTTCCTGGCTTACCTACACCATGCTCTGGGATCTACAGAGGACATTCTTCCATGCCTGAAGAAGGCTGAAGAGGCCATTCGCCAAAGCAGTCCAGATGACGTGGAGCTAAGGCTGGTGGTCCACTATGGGAACCTGGCCTGGGTGCACTATCACCAAGGGGAGCTGACAGAGAGCCAGACCTATGTGGAGAAGGTGGGCAGACTACTGCGGGACAACCCCTCACCTTACCCAGGTATAGTGTGGAGTGAAAGACCTGGACTTTGAATAAGTTTGATGTAAGCAAGGACGAGGAAGCGCTATATTGCTTCCGGATGGCCTTGAAAGGGGACCCTGAGAACAAGGTGCTGCGCTGCGGTTACGCCTTGGCATTTAATAAATCTGTTGATAAGAAAAACATTACCACGAAGCTGCGATCTGAGATGTTGAAGCAGCTACGGATTGCTAGAGAATTGGATCCAGAAGATTTGTACATCACAGTGATGTAGCTGCAGAGGCTGGCAGAGAGTGGCCAGGTTGAGGAAGCACGTAAACTTGCAGAGGAAGTGACAGAGAAGCCTTTGGACAGCTTTTGTGGATTTGGACTGTTACTATCATTTTCAGAGATCACGTCTCTCATTATTCAAGCATTGACCTGGCAAGAAGGACCATGGAAAGACACCCTGATTCACGTCAACTGAAGAGGCGTCTTGGGAAGTGTTACAAATAGAATATATTATCTCTGGAAGAGAAAAGGAACCCAATGAAGCATGGTCTGATTGAAAATGCAGTCAACCTTCATGAAGAGGTGGTTGCACTATACCCAAAATCCCTTGCAGCAAAACTGGAACTGTCTGCCATGTACAAGTACTCTAGCAGAGATGATAGAGCAGATAAGATATTTGAGGACCTGCTTCTTGATAGAGAAGGAATGGAACCACAGGATTTACAAAAATTCTACAACTGGTATGCCCAACATCTGTTTTATGCCAAACAAGATGCTTCCAGGTCAATTGATTTCCACAAGAAGGCAGCAGAAATTATGCTACCCACTGACCAACACGACAGCAGTATTCGTGTTTTGTTGTCCACTGTCCATAACAGAGGAAACAGAGCTGAGGAAATTGTGGACTTTCTGGATGGCCTTTATGGAGAGGATGCTGTCGGCCAGTTCCAGACCTTTTTTCCAATAAAGGCTTGAATTAACCAGAATTTGCATCACCTGTTTATGACTGATTCATGTGGAAAATAGATTCACTATACCACTAGGACAAATCTAGAGCAATTTAGGACACATTTAGATTGAGTAGAAACTGAATACCTCAGTATTCAAAATG
Organism: Coregonus lavaretus; assembly: GCF_964263955.1. Classification (NCBI taxonomy): domain Eukaryota; kingdom Metazoa; phylum Chordata; class Actinopteri; order Salmoniformes; family Salmonidae; genus Coregonus; species Coregonus lavaretus. The sequence continues at coordinate 11,270,762 of NC_140023.1, read as the reverse complement.
TCTGGCTCAATTTTGTTACTGGGATTGCTGAGAGACGCATGATCATCAATACTAACACTTGAAAGTAAATTCAAGGCTGATAGTAAAGTCTTATATATATGCAGGCCTAACATGACAAACTTCTGTCTGTAAAAGTTTACTGTGGACTAATATACTGTAGACAAACTAATATGTTATTTTTCATTCTTGTATTATAGAGTAGAGAGGCCCTGTATAGCCTCACAGACTGACTATCCAGAGCGATAGGATCTTACTGATTTTATTTTCTTGACACTGGGCACAATATATTCTGTTTCTGGAGAATGTATGTAATGTGTAATATTGTACTTTCAAATATCTTGTGAGTTCTTGTGAAAATAAAGGTTTTCTCTTCTATTCTATTCAGTTAAAAGATCATTAATTAAAGAAATACAGTAACAGCAAACAATACCAAGTTATTTTATAGTACACACGACTATCCCAGTAGGTTACTAGAATTTCTTAATGCATAGCTGTGGATATCTAGTTCAAATTGTACGACCAAATACATTGACTATCATCAGCTATGGTCAGAGTTTGATTGATTAAGGCTCTGAAGGTCATGCATACGGTACAAGGTCAGGGTACACAGCCAGAGACAGAGAACACCACAATACAGCAAAGAAAATGTCAGTGGAAAGCAATGGGGAATGAAGGGTGACTAGTGTCAGTTGACATCACAATATATCACCTACTCAGAAGTTGCTCCATAAATCACAGTATCATTGCTGCTGAGAAAGATTGGCCAACATATTGCCAGTACTGTGCAGTATTTCACAAATTCTTAAAGTACATGACATTATTGAAATACACATTACACTACACTCCTACTGAGCTCCTTGATTTTGTACAGTAGGCTTCCCCGTTCAGTTTTCGTCAGACAACACTTCTTCCCTTGCAAGGGTTTGACGAAAAACAGGATTTTATTTGTGTATAAGGCGCCACCTAGTGTTTAATGAAGCCAATCCATAACTCCCCACCGTCTCATGCATCACCACCAGTTCAGCATCCATAAATTCACTTGTGTCTCTATTTTAGTAATTGATTGACTGACATGCCGAAGGCTGGCATACAGCTTCAGAGTTTTTACTGGTCAGGTCAAGTGGTCAGGGAAAACTCCTGGCCTTAAACATAACATTCTCATGCCATCGCTATTCTCCTATCTCTGGTGGTGTAGCTATTCATAGGAGGTGAATCCAGTGTGAGGAATAATGTGAACCCTGGGCTCGTTTATTTACATTCTGTCCCGTACTCTTCGATTGTATATCCTGTTTCTCTAATTGGTTATCTCTCCCCTAACCTAATACAGCAGGCCTAACAGAAGCCTGAAACTAGATCCCCTACATCCTGGACTTGACATGTTGGGCGAGGTTCTCTTCTGCACTGTTCAACCAATCCAGTATCTGTGGTGTAGTTAAGATGGAGTGTCACGTTGTTAACGTCCAAAAGCGGATTTGCGCCACAGGCTCTCTTTACATTTCTCCTGAAAAACTGAACATCTGGTTAAAGGAATCGGCAGAGCCACAGATTATCCATTATATTGACCAGAAACTCCATAGAGAAATAGTAATGGCGTCTTTTTGTAGGCACACTAACTCCGCCATGGTTCGTTGGACAAAGCCATAAGTGGAAATGAATGGTGTTTTTGGATAAACGGCAAAAATAAGGTCAGAGGTAAACACAGGTTTAGGAGATTTTATAGGTTTTGTTCTATGAGATAATCTTCATCAGCTAATGTCACTTTTTGTGAATTTTGAAACATTTAATGTAATTTAAAAAAGTACATAAAGGCTTCATCATTCATAAAGGTCATGTTAACTGACTTATATTATCTCACAGAACAAAACATAGAAGATCTCCTAAACTTGTGTTAACCTCAGACTTTATTTTCGGCATTTAACCCAGAACCCTATTCTTTCCCCATTAATTTTCCCCATAGGAATGGCTAAACCAAAGATTGTGGATATACTGACAAGATACATGTTTCTCCGCCCTAACAATGGGAGTCGTTGTCCACAAAGCGGCACGGCGAGCTGTCTAGCACCTGCCTATCCTTTCTTTGGATTGGTGGATACATCTCATTATTGTAATCCTTTTTTAAATATTTGATGAGGGTTGTTGACGTCAACCGTCTGTATTCAATGGAGAGAGATGTACACAGTGGCAGAATACCTGACCACTGTGACTGACCCAAAATTAAGGAAAGCTTTGACTATGTACAGACTCAGTGAGCATTGCCTTGCTATTGAGAAAGGTCGCCACAGGCAGACCTGGCTCTCAAAAGAAGACAGGCTATGTGCACACTGCCCACAAAATGATGTGTGAACACTTCCTAACCTCCTGCCAAATGTATGACCATATTAGAAACACATATTTCCCTCAGATTACATAGACCCACAAAAATTTGAAAACAAATCAAATTTTGATAAAACTCCTATATCAATTCTGTGAAATACCACAGTGTGCAATCACAGCAGCAAGATTTGTCAGGTTGGATGGGGAGCGTCAATGCACAGCTGTTTTCAGGTCTCTCCAGAGATGTTAGATTGGGTTCAAGTCCGGGCTCTGGCTGGACCACTCAAGGACATTCAGAGACGTGTCCCAATGCCACTCCTGCGTTGCCTTGGCTGTGTGATAAGGATCATTGTCCTGTTGGAAGGTGAACTTTCGCCCCAGTCTGAGCACTCTGGAGCAGGTTTTTATCGTATCTGAAGATTATGCCTTTGTTAAATGTTTTTCATGAAGAAATGGAATGTTGGTTATGTTAGTATCAGAAGGCAATGTTTAGTATGATGACATATGACAGACAGGAAGGGGTTTGTAAGATATGGGGATTGGACAGTAGAGGGAGCTATTCAACTCTTGGAAGGCTATATAAAGGGGAGACTGGTGATTGGCCAGAGGAGGGAGTTTCATTGTTTATAAATAAGGGGGTTAGGCGCGGGAGAGTTAGAACGGCCATATCAATCTGGGGAGCCGTTCTCCGGACATCGCGAGTCTGTACCTATGCTGTAAACTCGTGATTTTAATAAAAGCCTCTAACACGATGCAGCATAGCGGACTTTTTGTTGACAGCAATAATTGCCACCATTCATCATATACGACATTTTCATCAAGGATCTCTCTGTACTTTGCTCCGTTCATCTTTCCCTTGAGCCTGACTAGTCTCCCAGTCCCTGCCGCTGAAAAACATCCCCACAGAATAATGCTGGCACCACCATGACTCATTGTAGGGATGGTGCCAGGTTTCCTCCAACTGTCTCAGGGAAGCTCATCTGCGTGCTCGTCTTCCTCACCAGGGTCTTGACCTGACTGCATTTCGTTGTCGTAACCAACTTCAGTGGGCAAATGCTCACCTTCGATGGCTATTGGCACACTGGAGAAGGTTGCTCTTCACAGATGAATCCCGGTTTCAACTGTACCGGGCAGAAGGTAGACAGCGTGTATGGCATCGTGTTTGCTGATGTCAACGTTGTGAACAGACTGTCCCATGGTGGCGGTGGGGTTATGGTATGGGCAGGCATAAGCTACGGACAACAAACACAATTGCATTTTATCGATGGCAATTTGAATGCACAGAGATACCGTGAAGAGATCCTGAGGCCCATTGTTGTGCCCTTCGTCCGCCGTCATTAGCTCATGTGTCAGCATGATAATACACGGCCCCATCTTGCAAGGATCTGTATACAATTCCTAGAAGCTGAAAATGTCCCAGTTCATCCATGGCCTGCATAGTCACCAGACATGTCAACCATTGAGCATGTTCGGGATGCTCTGGATTGATGTGCTTGACAGTGTGTTCCAGTTCTCACCAATATCCAGCAACTATCCAGACAATATCTTGATCAACTCTATGTGAAGGAGATTTGTTGCGCTGCATGAGGCAACTGGTGGTCACACCATATACTGACTGGTTTTCTGATCCAAGCCCCCTACCTTTAAAAGGTATCTGTGACCAACAGATTAATATCTGTTTTCCCAGTCATGTAAAATGGATACATTCACTTTACCAATACACCACTTGGACAAATCTAGTATCTTGGACAATCTAGGAAAAATTATGATTGAGTAAAAACAAAATACTTTCGTATTAAAAAGTGTCTGGGCTCAATTTTAGCAACTGGGATGGTTGAGAGGTGCTTGATCATCCATACTAACATTTGAAAGTAAATTCAAGGATAATGGTAAAGTATTCTAATTCCTATAAACATGTAGGACTAACATGACAAACATCTGTCTGGAATCCATATTTTCATATTGTGTCTGTAAAAGCTCCAGGCATATATTCTTAAATGGAGTTGTGGATATCAAGTAGAAATGTTAAGGCTAAATACATTGACTATTAGCTAAAGGGCTTTTATAGAGGGGAAAACATAGATAGAAATCGTATCATTGTATCTGTCTCATTATGACATCTGTGAGAGCATGGGAAGCGCTATTGAGGCCACCTCCATTTTGAAGTAGTCAATGTTCTTCTTCTAGGAGTTGGCAAGCAGACTGAAAGGGTGCATACTGCCACCTAGAGTGGGTTGTTTGAAAAGGTATAAAGCCAAGGATTGCGATTTACTGCCAGTATAATTCATTGGCTGATCCCTCCTGATGACCCGGATGGAATCATGTGATCCTTCCTTAATCCATAGGAAGTCCCACCCAGTTGACTACTTTCTTTTTTTTAACCCAGTTGACTACTGCAAGATGGTGAAAGTCCTTAATGGAGCTGCCCATTCTAAAATATGATTTTGGGCACAAGAACCCTCTATCTATCTCAATGGGGTAAAACTTGTACCCATTATGGGTGAAGCTAGGCAGGTATTGCAAAGGATTTGACGAGATGGCGGAAACTGAGGTTTTGTTTGAAACTGCTAGTGAGTCGGATGAAGATAAAAGTGCAGAGAGTGAGAATGAGTGGGTTACAGTGACGAAGAAGGGAAACAAGATAAGTACCGTTGTGGTGGAAACTAGGAAACCCCAAGACTCGTTTTTAGTTGGAGTTATTTCTGGGGCGGCGCAAAAAGTAAAGGCAGATGATATAACTGAAGACATACTGTAGATGGAGTGGTTGTTGCACGTCGACTAACCCGTATGGTGGATGGAGAAAATAAATTCACTTAATCCATACTACTGTTCTTTGATGAAAAGTCTCTCCCTTCTCATATGAAGTTAGGATTCATGAGATACCCTGTAAGAGCTTTTGTGCACAAACCCTGAAGTGAAATGCTGCAATTGTGGTGGCGAACATGCGTCCGAATTCCTGGAGTGCCCTGTCAGGGTGAAGGAGACCGAGGTGGAAAGAGTAAGGGGTGAGAAGAGTGGGAGGAGCGAATGGTGGTGAAGAAACAATGGTAGTAGAGCCACCACGAGTTTCTCATCAACCGAGGGATAATGAAATGTTACATGTTAAAAAGGTGGACTTTGTATTATTTGTTGCAATGGTCATAAACTGTACAGCACAAGCGGAGAAGAAGTCTGAGAAAATTGGAATCATTGTGAATGCAGATTAAAGTTTTTTAGATCTTCGTGATTTCACAGCCGATGCCATGCAAGAAATCTTGTTGTTGAATGTTCTGCCCTCACAGGCCCCTGAGCCTGAGTAGGGATGGTGTTTGGAATGGACTGTGGTTGAAGAAGTGAGATGCGTTTCGTTTGTCTACGTGTACATTTTCTTTTTTATGTCGTTCTTCCACCTTTTCCGCAATGGATTGTTGTATTTTCTTGTTCAATACACCATCCAGTTGGTGGTGATAATGCACCATTAACATTGGATGCCAACCGCCGTTATACCCAAATGATTAAGCAGGAAATGTCAAGGCTAACCACTCCTTCAGGAGGAAATGCAGGAAATGCCAAGGGAACCACTCCTTCCTCATTCGCACATTTCAGAGTTTGCTTTTCTTCGTTTCTAAATAAACTCCTGTTTGTCTTGAAGAATTGCAATCGCAGAATAATGAATTATGTGTTCAGTGAGATCTGACATCACTTAAAGGTTTGTGATTTTAAATAGTAAATCAAAATGCAATTTATCATTCAGCTTTTTATGTTTATTTTGGCTCTCGTTCGAGTGTTCCCGTTTATTCATTGGCCTAAACTTTATTACAGGAAAAAACGTTTTGTTGAGTTATTGCGTTAATCCACAATTAAACCATGGATTGTCAGCATAGAAAATGGGTAATTTGCAGTTTTGATAGGCTCGATCTATTCTGTCCACGTTTATGGAAACATCTCACATTCTTTCAAGTTGTAACTTTCTGACTCATCTTCAGGTCCGGAGGTGCTAGTCGTCAGTGGTCCATTTTGCAGTGCCATTCTATATTTCCATCCTTCATTGGCCTATGGGCTATTTTGAAGTACCCTAGAAACAATAACAAAACATAATTGCCAGTAATCGCTTTGCTGATGGTGTGTGGTTGGAGGCAGTTTCTATTTTATGCAGACAGTACTGCAATTTTGTAAAAGTGTTTTTGTTGAATTGTTTTCCATTGAGTCAGTGTATTTTATTTGGACCCCTGTAAATCATGGGTTGTAGGTAGACCAATATTGGACTAAAGGAGCTAACGTTACTCCTTCGTCCAAGAACCATACATTATAGTCCATCTAAACGTGAATCGATTCTCAATTGCTGTATGGTTCTAGAAACATAAATCCCTCTACTATCATATCAAAATAATTTCACAAATGCAAAAAACACACTGTGGTATATTATTCTCTTACATTTTAGATGTGCTGTTAGCTTAATAAGAAAGCATTAATGATTAAACATAATAGGTTTGTGCTGTACTGATATAGACTGTTTAACATAACAAGCTGTGATTAATGTGGGGAACTATTAGGGGGTAGGCTGAGATAAGGCTTGTGTCTCACACAGACACAAACACTGCCTCTTTGTTAGAACGCTCAAGGACATTTGTACTGCAAAAGTGCTGACTCTCTGGACAAGTTGCAAAACAACTAAACACCTGGCAACAGTGAAGCGCCAAGGGGCTGGGACCAGCCTGTGCACCAACGATAGGCTGAGTAAATCTAAACCACGCTCAGTCTCTACTCTGATAGGCCAGCAGGGAGCGGGAACTATCTCTGTCAGAGTATTTAGGGAAGAACTTATAACAATGGACCAGTTCTCTGTCTGCCCTGCGTGGTATTTCAGTGGACCCGTATATACGAACATCATATTTACCATTGAAGTGTTTTGCATTAATTAAAATACTAGTCTATTTTAGAAGACGTGTATTGACCTCTTTTTGTTCCTATACCAGATTTGAATTGACGCAACTTATCAATTGGTGACCTCCGACTGTGATCTGGTAGAGGGACTTCGCTGGGTATTGTCCGGCCCATTGGACATCTCTGTCATTGAACGGTGTGTTTCACAAAGAGTCCGGACTACTAAAAACATGTAAGAAGACACCTATTGTTATATAACCAAAGTTCTGCACATTGGCTTTATCCAAATTAATTTTGTGAAACACCTGTCTGATGTAAGTGAACTAAATTATGGAATTATTATGAGTAGATAAGCACCATATTGTGACATGCAAACCTTTGGTGAATGTGATGTTAAACCATGGTACCATAGAGTATTGTTCTACCGGCAAGGTCTGTAACTGCGGGGGTACGGCTAGGTTCAGAGAAAATACTGAAATCTATTGGCAAGGTTCGTAACTACGAGGGTACGGCTAGGTTCGAAGAATTACACCGGCAAGGTCCGTAAATTCGAGGGTACGGCTAGGTTCGGGAAATGTTTTATATTACTAGCGACTGGCAAGGTCCGTAACTGCGAGGGTACGGCTTGGTTCAGCTGAGTATTTTTTAGATAGGGAGGAGAATAGTAAGCGAGGTTGAGATTGAAAATAGAGGTAAAAATAATGAATAGTCAATATAATTATATTGAAATGTATTGAACTGATATAATTAAACTGTAACGTTGGTGTTTGAAATAACATAATATTGGTTTTAAATAATTAAGTTGAAGCAATTTGGTTTATTATTTAATTTAACGTTTGATGTTTGACCCTGCAAAATACTGTTTAAATAATTAGACTGAAATAATTTGGTTTATCGTTGAAATATAAATATGCACCGACTTTAACTAATTAGGTGTGAATAATTTGATTTAAATAAATAGATAGACGTAATTTAAATAATTAAATAACAGACGAATATTACAAATTAAAACAAGAAATAGACAAAACCTGTTCCGACGGGACACAGGAGGGAGAACCGCGAGGGGAGGGGCTAGAGACAGCGAGAGTATGGCTTTTGGAGAGTCAGGAAAGACTAGAGAATTTTGCTAGAGAGTGTAAGGACCCGTGTAAATACTGTAACAAAACAGGTCATAACCATCGCGACCGCAGAGCTAAGGGAAAGGGCAATGTCCGGGAAATGACAGTCTATTTTTTGGTTCCAATGGTAAAATGTTTGAAGAAGTAATTGGTGTCGATTAAGAATTGGCTAAAAACACCACGAAGCGATTATTTGAGAGATACCTATACATTTCTAACGATATATACGTATGAACTTGCTCAACCAAACGTAGACGTACGTAATGGGTGAGAAAGTAGAGAATATGAGTTTAAGGTTGTACCGTTGTTTGATCATGTGATAAGGTTTAATGGGTGATCGGACCATGACTGGTGTGGTTATGGAAGTAATGTATAAATAGTGGAGAGCCAATAGGGGGCTCCATTGAACTATTATGTTTTGTTGGGCATTTCGGTGGCATGGGGTGGGGTCTGTGTGTATGAGTGGAATTTGACGGCTGGTATGGGTGGTGACCGGATACTACTGAGTATTTGGTTTGGTGATGTTGAATGGACGATTTGTAGCGTGTTTTGGGTTAAATAGAAAGGCTCACTTATTCAACCGAAATAGGTGCGGGGAGAGAGTTTTTGTGTTACTGAATGAGGTGAGAGTTAAACTACTGAGAATAGAGTATTATGGACACTCCGTAATAAATAAACTGAACCAAACAAGACGTTACTACAGCAATAGAGGATGGTTAATGTTGTTACGTTAGTTTTTAAACCCGATGATAGAGGTAAATGCAGAACGCTGTTTGAGAATTTGTTTTATTTTTGCTACTAGGGGATTTAGTGTTTGAGATGAAAGGGCTTGCTAGTCGGGAGTGATGACATGGCTGATTGTGCGACATGGAAGTGGTTGTTTGGCGTGCTTTGAAAGGATCGCGGATTGTGTGGGGTGACTGGCAATGTATGTAGAGGGTCCCTGGTTCGAACACAGGTAGGGACAGTGGGTAAAGCTTTCGCATTGGGGCTATAGACCTAGATTACTACGTGGATTGAGAAATGTGAAAGGTTGAATTAGATAGCTTAAGTAGAAGTATTCTAGAAAGGTCTATGAAAATATGTTACAAGGTCCCCGCGCCTTCCCCGTTGTGTAGGAAGGAGCAATGGGAGGGGTGAGAGATAGTTCAAATGATAGGAATATCATTAAATGTATGCTTATCAACGATAGCAAGTATTTGTTTTATTAATAAGGGCCTAATTAGAGAGAACAGTTAAAGAAATGTAATAGCGAACTGAAATGGCGATAGAGCTGTGAAAATTGAGTTGAGGACAAAGGAGAATAATTTATGGCTCTGGTTAGCGGAAAATAAAAAAAATAGAGACAGTCAAGCGAGTTAGATCGAGCTGTGGGATTTCAAGTAGAGGTCTGAATACTTGACTGAAAGGCAGTGCTTTGATAAATTCTAATTGTTATTACTTTATTCGATAGGTTGCTTAACACCAGTGGTGTATGCAAATAGTTGGTGAATTCTAGAACGATAATTTATTTTCGTTACGGGGACCAGGGGATGCAAGTAGCTTTAGCTATTATGCTGAGGGAATAGCACCAACCTATAGTGGGTTCTAGATTTGTTAAATAAACAAACTTATATTTTAAACTAAAGTAATGCAATGGGCTACAATTATAACATTATCACAAAAAGGCACAATTTAATATGAAATAGTTATTACAATTATTATTAATAGTTATTACAGTTATTATCATTGATCCAGTAATGATAGAAGGATAGTAGAGGAAAGGCAAGGGATTAAATCTCATTTAGGGAAAGTAGAAGAGTATGAAGATATATTAGTGAGAAAATACCATTAACTGAGGGATATAAAACGTTTAGCTGAAAAAGACAACAGGAATAATTTACCTTACACCCTAATGTAGACATTAGACCACACCAGAAGTAGAGATGGCAGGATCACCAGTTGCAAACTAAATGGCCAAAGGAAGGAACATTTGATGTAACCGTGATTGTATTGGCTAAAAAATGAAATATGACATTTACAGGGGGGACAGGAACAATAGAAGGGGAGACAGATTTTCCTAGGGGGTTGATCAAATAATTGATAATGAATCATTTGAGATGAGATCACATGTAGCAGATTTAGGGTAATCAATTAAATAATAATTGTATACTCGAGGAATTTTGAGAGGTTTTATGGATTAGTTATGAGGAATTAGATTGATACAAACAATTATTGATGGGTAGGACTGGGGATATCTGTATCATGTTTTGTGTGTACTACCATCTTTAGATTACTGATGGTAATTGAAGGTTAAAAAAAATTATAAACAGGAGAAAGAGAATTAGCTTATCTCATTGGAATGTTGCCCAGGGCTAGGGGGAGCAGTAGTGAAGTTAGGCAGTATTTAAGTGGGGCCTGGCTATTTGTGGTTGTTGTTTTTCAAATTGGGTTTTTCAAACAAAAAACAACACACCTAGTATGATGTTTATAAAGCCTTGTTGTTTCAATTTTGGGGGGTTTTCAGCAGGTCAAGGGTGATAGGTCTTGGGGGAGCACGCACAGTGAATTTTATGGAGTTTTTCGGTTTTGGCTGAGTTTGGGGTATATATGATTTCTTATGAGAAATGAATGTCATGAGGACTTAATGAACACTTGGGATAAGTAACATTTATGAAATATTTAGATTAATGGTAATGTTTGGTATACTATGGGATGGAACAGTTCGTTGAATAATTTCAATTGCCTCTGAACTCTGTTTTAACCTTCTGATGTTAATTAATCATCCACACTAGTAAATTCTAAAGGCATGAGAGGAGGACTTTAAGATAGTTTATTTTACTAAGTTGAGGGTAATTTATAATACTGTGAAAAGTGTGAAGAAGATTATAATTTGGTAATAATATATATGATTTGAACCATAAAATAACAGAAGAGAGAGAGAGCTTTCCCTGAATGAGGGATACCTGTTGCTAGTCAATTGTACTAATCTTGGATTACTTTTACGGGATAGAAGTAAATTGAGGTATTATCAAATGTTGTCATTTAAATTTCATTTTTAGTATGCTTTAATAAACAACAAGTTGGTATTTGAAACTAAATTAATGCAATGAGCTGCAGTAATCAGAGGAAGGCACAATCTAATGCGAAACAGCTATTACCTAGATCATTTATTTAGTAATGAGATCAGGAAGATAGGAGCAATAAAGAAGCAAGGGACAGTCTCAAAAGTAAATAAGGGATGGCAATTGGATGATAAATTACCAATATTACTTAAGTGATTGTTTAGGTAGGTGGTAATATTGACACATGGGCAAATCATGTGTCAAAAGGGGGGTGGTAGGATTAAATAATAAATATATACGAAGGAGAGGACAAAATACTTTTAAAAAAAAAGGTTGGGATATATGCAGTCAGAAATAGAAATTGAGAGCTGAACATGTGTGAAGATAGTTTATTAACCACACCCGTATGTCAGAGGTTTTGTGCCCCACAGGTGAACTAAAGGAGAAGGTGACCCACTCTATATAACCTGGAGACTGGGTGTGGAACCAATCGTTGAGGAAAAAGGATTGAAAACAGTCACACTGGGAGGGACCATACCAAGTACTATTGGTAACTGCCTTCGCTATAACAATAGCTGAGAGAGCCACTTGGGTCAACATTACCCACTGCAAAAAGGTAGGCCCACATACCAACACCGTTGAACACACACAGAGTTAAAGAGAAGAACTGAACCAATAGGGTCTGGGGAACACCTCTGTTAACGAAGATCTCCTACCACGACCTATCATCACTGTAGTGTGTTCTCAGGGTGTGAGTATGGGGTAGTACCAAGCAGAAAGACTAAGGACAGGAGAGGGTTGGCGGTTTTTGGGAATATGGATAACTTGGGTTGCATCATAGTCTCGGTAATGGTCTTGATATGTCAAGATCCACCACCAATTATGCTATGCCCTTACCATTGTTAAGAAGTAAAAGAGAAGAGTGAGCGACCCGACATACTGACCGTCAAGGACGAGTGGCCTACAAAATGGGAGTCAGAGAAGGGCAGACTGTCAGATTCAAAATAAGGGTTAGGGACGTAGCCAACGGGTGGGGTACATGTCAATAAGCAAATTGGGATGATAAAATCCTATTATTTTCGTGTTCGGACCCCACGGCGAATTGTTCCTAGACTCAAGTGTTTAAATACACTTGGGGATGGGGATATGAGACTGAGGGGGACTGAACATCCAGATGGGGGGTAAAGAGAAACAAAGACATCACCAATTATCAATTGGAGATAGTAGTAATGTGACAGACTTAAGTTCGGAAGCACAGGAGAGAATTCTAAACTTTACAGCCACTGTAACCGATGTGTGGTGGGCGTGTGCCAGTAAAGGCAGTATAAGGCAGAGAATTCAAAAGTGGTGGCTAGATACATGCGCCCTGGGTCTACTGATTCAGCTAGTTAGAATTAGTCACCAGGAACCAATGATTAAACAGATGTAGGAGGAGTTTTAACAAGCAGGAGAATAGCCCTATTTAGATGGATGCGATTGGGATACCAAGGGGGGTATCGGATGGATACCGAGCTATGAAACAATTAGGGGAAGGGTTTACTACCACGTTCTTTTGGTGGGTGAAAATAAACAAAATTGTGAATTGGAGTAATTATATCTATTACGACCAACAACGATTTATTGGCTGGACTAGGGATGCAACAGAAGGGATTTTTTGAACAATTATCCGCCATCTCACTCTTATGACTTAGTAAAAAGAGGTTGGCTCAAGATCAGGCAGAAAGGGGTGGTGTCTATAGAATGGTAAGCCATTGTTGTACGTTTATCCCTAACAATACCAGTCCTGACGGGAGTATCTCTAAAGCCCTAGTTGGTTTAGATAAACTATCAGCTGAAATGAAGAGCATGGCTGGAATGGAGGGAAACAGACTGTTCTCCTGGTTGGTGGAGTGGTTTGGTAAATTCGCATCATTGGTGGTTACTGGATTTCTGACCCTAGTAGTTGTGTTTCTAATATTAATGTGCTGTACTGCCTGTGTAATTCCTTGTTTGAGAAAGTCTGTTACAGATGTCATGCATATGGCTGGTATGATGCCCCTCCTAGGGGCTCAAGAAGGAGATGCAGACACTGAGATAGGGTTGACAAAGGATGACCCTTGGTTTGCTATTGGTGAAGTGGTGGAGTGACACCCTAGAGGGTGTCTAAAGGGGGCCAAAATGTACTTCCCTGTTTGTGTTTTATTAATCTTGTGTTTTGTGTTCTATTAATCCTGTGTTTTATGATTTATTAATCAAGTTAACCATTGTGAATGTTTGTCTTTCCTTATGTGAAGGTTTAAAGTTCCTGGGTGGCTGGTAGCCAACCTAGTACAAGTTGGGTGTAAATGGAAGGACTGAAGGCCTTTTTTATTATCATTATTGCCTATTAATAAAAGTGTGATTATTTTTGTTTGTATTGTATTTTAATGAGTGACACCCTAGAGAGGGTGTCAAAAGGGGGAATGCTAAATTTCCCTGAAATTTCTTATTTTGGGTTTTCTTATTTTGGGTTCACACCCAGTGGGTGTGAAAAGGGGGATTGTGGGGATCTATTTTCTTATAACTAGATGTGATGCCTAGCTTAGAAAGAATGTATTAATGATTAAACATAATAGGTTTGTGCTGTACTGATATAGACTGTTTAACATAACAAGCTGTGATTCATGTGAGGAGCTGTTAGGGAGTAGGGGGAGATAAGGCTTGTGTCTCACACAGACACAAACACTGCCTCTTTGTTAGAATGCTCAAGGACATGTGTTCTGCTACAAAGATGTCTGAGGTTGCTGACTCTCTGGACAAGTTGCAAAACAACTAAACACCTGGCAACAGTGAAGCGCCAAGGGACTGGGACCAGCCTGTGCGCCAACGATAGGCTGAGTAAGTCTAAACCACGCTCAGTCTCTACTCTGATAGGCCAGCAGGGAGCGGGAACTATCTCTGTCAGAGTATTTAAAGAAGAACTCGTAACAATGGACCAGTTCTCTGACTGCCCTGTGTGGTATTTCAGTGGACCCGTATATACGAACATCATATTTACCATTGAAGTGTTTTGCATTAATTAAAATACTAGTCTATTTTAGAAGACGTGTATTGACCTCTTTTGTTCCCAGTACCAGATTTGAATTGATGCAACTTATCAGCGGTCATCACTGCACCTGCCACCGCAGTTAATTCGTCCTCACTCTCATCACGTTCAATTTCCTTCTGTAGTTTTTCCAAAAGTTCTGTGAATTCCACCATTCCATATTCCCTCAAAACATGTTCCACTTCTCCTTTTTTTCTTGTCCACCATCTTCTCCTTCATCAGATCTTCCAGAAGGCTTGTGCAATCCCCCACTCCATATTTTCTCATATGTTCAACTTTCCTCCTTTTCTTCCTGTCTTCCATCTTGGTAGCCATCTCTCCTGTTATGTCTCTCTCACCTCTATAGCTTAGATTCTGCCAGTCCGCTCTGTCTTCCATCTGTTTTCCATAAACTAGCACTGTGACATGGAAATATGGCCATGTGGGAACCCTAACTGTATAAAGTTGATAAATCCTTTTTTGTTATTATTTAGGGATGTAGGGTAGTCATAAGAGTGGCCTTTTGGCGTTGAAAAATAATTTAGGCTGTAGCTTTTATCAGTATTTTGTCTTGATTCTAAAGGCTAATGTCAGTGCTTTGCATAGAGAACACCACTTGACATTTCTTGTTGTTGTAGGCCTATAATGTTTGTTGAACTGTAGATTATGGAAAATACAAATAGCCAAGTGAACTAAGTCAAATATTTGAAATGTTGCTAGGGTAAAATGTTACTCTGAATGACATTTTTCCTGGCTCTACAACTTCCATACCTCATCGTAGTCTTTGTCCTGATTGAAATCTCAAGGAACAGACTAAATACACCTAAAAGCCATGACAACTTTATAGCGTATATTTTGTATTATATTCTAGGCTACTATTGCAGTTTACAGGGGAAATGCCAAATAGTTGTTCAGCATCTCAATGGCCCATGGGAAATTCCAGCTACATTTCTCACAGTATGGACCAACAAAACAAATGAAACTTTTGATGTGTGTGTCTATAGAACCCCTTGGGGGGAGCGAATACCCCAAAAAGCAGACTTATAATTATTGGCATGTTGTAGAAATAAAGCAAATAATGGGCATTATAGATGTGTCATGAAATGGACAAGCTTTTTGGGGAGACTGAACATAATTAGCAATGTTTGTGAGTTTGTAAGTCCTACAGTATGTTAATGCATGGATGGCCATTTCGAAGGAAAGGCTTGGCTGAACACAAAAACAATAATTTTGAAAAGATTGTCAATTCCTTTGTTACTTTGGAGAGGAAATTGATCGTTATGGGTGTTACACCCTCCGATACGGGTGTTACACCCTCCGATACGGGTGTTACACCCTCCGATATGGGTGTTACATCCTCCGTTATGGGTGTTACACCCTCCGATATGGTCGGAAACAGAGTCTGATTTCTTGATCAAAATCTATCATAACACATTTGTTATCCTCTGGAATGTTTATTTTCAGTCTCCCAAAAAGCTTGTCCATTTCATGACACATTCATAATGCCTACTATTTCCTTTATTTGTTTGGGTATTTTTTGGGTATACGCTCAACCCAAGGGTTAGTAATTTGAGATACTGTTGAAGTTCTGTTAAAAGCTTCAAAAAGATTTTGAAAGGGCCCTTATGTAATTTCCTTTCCTATGTAGGCTAAATTATGGTTCCTTCCTATCAAAACACAACCAAAATGTTACATGAACTGAGCAACTATTTACTCCTTTCTGGACCCATCATCTGACTTAATACCGCACTGCAATAGTGATTCTTTGACTATCATTGACACATAAATACAATAAAATTGGACATTTGCCAAATGAGTTAATGTAAAGCTTTTCCTCTAATAGTTTACTGAAAGCATTTTTTGACAGATACAATGCAATCAGTTCTGTTTGGTTCTCACATTGCTTACTTCCTTCCATGGCACACAGTCCATTATTTGGCTACAGCGCGTCACTCCGCTCTCTCTCTATATTTAGAGGGGCAAGCTGCTTCATTGTGAAGGCTGAGGCTCTTCAGAGTTAACACGTGGTTGTGTGTCATGATTCTACTGAATCACCTCGCAATGCACAGTACACAATAGCAATACACAATAGCAACATGTTTGAATAAGTAAAATAGCTCTCAAGCTGATTATGAAATCCAATATAAAAGTTGCAAGGACATTTCATAATTTAGTCAAATCCTATTTATTTTTCAGGTGTTGGGCTGCAGCCTGATCAGAGTCGATGAGATGCTGGAATGAGCAGTGACACTGGTTTGGTCTCCTCCCTGAGGCCCAGGGAGCCAGGATGCAGGGGGCCATAACACGGGTGTTTGTGGTGGTGGCAGCAGCCATCTTGAACCATCCGCTGCTGTTCCCGCAGGAGAACACCACCCTCCCAGAGCAGGATGAGGCCCTGGATGGTACGAGAATTTGTGAAGGGCTTTGCTGAGGACCTGCTGGAGTCCCTGATGAGTGTGTGTGACAGGGAGACTGACATGGAGGTGGGGGACTTTGTGGGCGTTGGGAGCATGTTTGAGTCGTGGAGGGTGAGCAAGCCCTTTATGTGTGATCTCATTGTCCCTTTTGCCCCACCAGAGTCATACTCCTTCCAGTTCCAGCTGTGGTGCAGCCCCTCCAGTGACGTGCCCCTGGACATACAGGGCTGGGGTAGGATCAAGGTGACGAAGGTCGGGGAGAATGAGGACGGCTGTCTCTGTGGCTCTGCCAACCTGGGTGAGGACATGCTGTGCTTGCTGCACAGCAAAAATGACCTTCTGTGCTCCAAGAACACACCTCATCTGGCCAAGGACCATGTCATGAAGTGGTTCCAGATCTCCATGACCAAAGCCTGGGGACAGACTTTTTAGAAGTATGAGTTTGAGCTCACTTTATGCAACCTGGATGCTGCTGGAGCCCTGAAGGTCCGATTCCGCTCAGGAAAGGTCGTTGTGATGAACATCATCCCTGTCGTGCAGCTAGAGGACACAGATGCCTACTTTGTGTCACACTTCCCCTTTGTCAGCAGCACCTCCTCAGACACTTACTGGCCCCTCTCCTTCGCTGTCTATGAGAGGAACCTGCTCAAACATGTGGCTAAAAGCCTGCCTGAAAATTCCTGCCACCTCACCTTCAGATCATCACTTTCCTACACAAGAAATAAATGGGTCTAACTGGCAGGTGTGCTCTGACCAACTACAAACTGAAGACGACCCTGCTGCACCTGTTGTTGAGTAAGGGGTCGTCTAGCTGGTGTTACAGAGAGAGCTTTACGCTGACACGCTTCAGCATTTCCAGGAGATGCTCAGGAATGCTCCTGTTCTGATTCAGGTGTACACGCCTCTGTTACAAAATGGCGACACTCACCACGGACTCAACTCAAGGGCAGTCTTAGTAATGGACTCTGTTTTTATGCACTGCAATGAGTGGAGGTATCCTCAATAATAGTAATAATAATAATAATTCACAAATTTATGTTACAGCTTTAAGACATTTCTCTAGGCACTGAAAAGAAGAGGTGAACGCTCCTTTGTTATTTTGAGATGGATTTTGTGATTGGTTTTATTTGATAGCAGCTTCCAAAAACACTCAAGGAAGTTACCAAAACATGTTCTTATTACCAGTACTGTAACTGCTATTTCAATATGGCTGTTTCACAAGTGCAATTATATTTTACTGAATGAAGGTTTACAAAACTGTTTTCTCCTCACAAGATTAGAGCTGTATATTTTGTGAAGAATAAGTATTATTTTTGTATTCTAGAGAAGACCACATCATACTTTTGTAGTATGGGTGTTTTTATGATGCAGGATTATCAGTTTTAAAATACTTGTCAACAATTGCTATTTAACATAATGGGATATTCATTTTGTAAGCCGTGCAACATAGTTTGAAAAGACCAATTGAAGACTGTCCCTATAACATGTCTTGGCTGTCATTCACCAAAAGATAAGAATGTCAGCAAAGGTATTCCGTTGAAATTCCTTTAAATGGGTACTTGAGGAACATAAGATCATTTTTGAAATTCCTTTCAGCATGTCAACCTTAGAAATGACACAGAACATGTACACAGCAGCTGTTGTAAGGTTGCGCTAACTAATTGAAGGAAACAATTCAGTCTTAGGTTCATGTATAATTAAATGGCAATTAGAAACGTATGGTTTGAGATAGTGCAATGCACTCGTAAAAATTTTATTTGTGTACAAGTATATATATATTTTTACATTTATACAAAATAAGTTTTATAAGTTTTGAAGTATTACCAGTATCTCTCATACCCATTGTAACTTGCCTATTTTACCACAAAATGTACTTTTAACAATGATATGTTTTTATTTGCATTTGCAGTGTATTTATGCAAATGTTGAAGGCAGCTTCCAGGTTGATGGACTTGTTTTATTAGTTGTATTGTGAGTTGTGACATTGATTTAACTACTCATTGACATACAAGATAGGATTTGACATTGTGACAGGCAAGACAATGGCATAACCAATTCTACAAAGAGGTATTATTCCATGGCAGTGCTCCACCCTCTATTCACAGACCTGTCCAAATACAGTATAGGTTTATGTCAGGACTGGTGGTGAAAATAAGATAATGCAGATGACTAGCACAATATTTCACTTCCAGATTTCAGCACAACAATATAAAAATACTGGATCTCTTGTTGTGCAGTCTTTATTACATGAAAATATTTATATGCTTTTGTAAATGTAAAAAAAACAACTGCCAGGTGTGGACAAAGCATGATAGAAATTAACTTCAACAGACATGATTCACATAGATCCATTAATATTTCTGATCTGCCAATTATCAAACTACAGTAATCATTGTTATGGGTTCATTGAAAATATGGTAATCAAACCATGTTCCATATGCAATGAAATGTAAACAAAGGAAAGGAGCACAGAAATGAACTTTGAGAAAAGTTTCCTATGAGATACACAGCTGCACAACTAGGTTGACATGTACAGCTGATGCCCTAATTACCATAGCAGGAATATCAAATACATTTTAAATGGGAAAACTGGATGGTCAAGGGTGAATTGCCACCTTGCCATGTATCTACAGGCCATATAAAAAATCTAGTTTTCCTTAGACGTAGCCCTTGTTAAAGGCCTTGTATGCCTCGTTGGGGTACATGGTGGCTTTCACTGTTGAATCCTCAAACATGCACTCTGTCCACTTCCTGAGATCAGTGGTACCATTCAGACAGCTGGGAATAAGAGAATACATTTATTTGAGTTTTGGAAATGAGACTAATGAGTCCTTGTCACTCGCAGTGCATTTTGGTTGTTAAATTCTGATGGTTGTTAAAAGCGGAATTTTGACAATATTACCATTATATAAACACACTGGTCACTCTCGTTTTACAACTCTAAATCGTTTTGGCACACAGGCATCAAGATCAAGTCACTTGCCCCGGTCATTTGTAAGTGCTGTTATTGTGAATTGGAAACATCTAGGAGCAATGGCTCAGCCGCGAAGTGGTAGGCCACACAAGCTCACAGAACGGGGCCACCAAGTGCTGAAGCTTATAAAAAACAATCTGTTGTCGGTTACAACACTCACTACAGAGTTCCAAACTGCCTCTGGAAGCAATGTCATTACAATAACTGTTCCTCAGGAGCTTCATGAAATGGGTTTCCATGGCCGTGCAGCCGCACACAAGCCTAAGATGACCATGTGCTGTGCCAAGCGTTGGCTGGAGTGGAGTAAAGATCGCCGCCATTGAACTCTGGAGCAGTGGAAACGTGTGATGAATCACGCTTCACCATCTGGCAGTCCGATGGACAAATCTGGGTTTGGCACATAACAGGAGAACGCTACCTGCCCGAATGCATAGTGCCAACTGTAAAGTTTGGTGGAAGAGGATAATTGGTCCGGGGCTGTTTTTCATGGTTTCGGCTAGGCCCCTTAGTTCCAGTGAAGGGAAATATTAACGCTACAGCATACAATTACATTCTAGAAAATTATGCGATTCCAACTTTGTGGCAACAGTTTGGGTATGTCACGATCGTCGAAGGAGGAGGACCAAGGCGCAGCGTGGAATGCGAACATATTTATTTAAATAATGATCACACGAACAAAACAACAAACGATAACGTGACGTCCTTGGTTACATACACAAACCAACACGGAACAAGAAACCACACCAAATGAATGCCAAACGGCTCCCAATCAGAGATAACGAGCTACAGCCGTCTCTGATTGGGAGCCACCCTGGCCAACATAGAAATACAAAACTAGACTATCACCCTAGCACACAAAACACAAAGAAACAACACACCCTGGCTCAACATAACAGAGTCCCAGAGCCAGGGCGTGACAGTACCCCCCCCCCCCCCAAAGGCGCGGACTGCGACCGCGCCAAACATAAACCGAACAGGGGAGGGCCGGGTGGGCATTCCTCCTCGGAGGCGGTTCCGGCTCCGGGCTTGACCCCCACCCTCCAACCAACCCCCCAAAGCGCACCTGGTCCGGTCTGGCCCTGCTGGCCGGAGCTGGACTGAACACTGGTGGAGCAGATTGCTCTAGCTCCGGAGTGGAGCAGCTGACCGGTGCCGGACCAGGCACCGGTGGAACAGGCACGGGCTGTGCTGGACTGACGACGCGCACCACAGGCTTGGTGCGGGGAGCAGGGACGGGCCGGACCGGGCTGACGACGCGCACTATTGGCTTGGTGCGGGGAGCAGGGACGGGCCGAACCGGGCTGACGAAGCGCACCACTGGTTTGGTGCGGGGAGCAGGAACAGGCCGGACCGGGCTGACGACGCGCACCATTGGCTTGGTGCGGGGAGCAGGAACAGGCCGGACCGGGCTGACGACGCGCACCATTGGCTTGGTGCGGGAAGCAGGGACGGGCCGAACCGGGCTGACGAAGCGCACCACTGGCTTGGTGCGGGGAGCAGGAACAGTCCGGACTGGGCTGACGACGCGCACCATTGGCTTGGTGCGGGGAGCAGGGACGGGCCGAACCGGGCTGGCGACGCGCACCACAGGCTCGGTGCGAGGGACAGGAACAGGCCGGACCGTACTGGGGACACACACCACTGGCCCTACGCGGGGATCAGGAACGGGCCGGACCGGACTGGTAACACACCCCAGTACCTCTCGCCGTGCCTCTACACTTTCCTCCCCTTTTGGGACCAGTGGCCCCCGTAACCTGGCGGCCTCCTCTTCTAACCGTTCTATCGCGGCCTCCTGCTGCCCCGTCATCCACGGCGTGAGCCCCCCCCTAAAAATGTTCTGGGAGTCTCTCCTCCCCGTGGACCAGGCCTCCATAGTTCTCGTCCAACTCTCGCTCTTCTGCTTCCAACTCCAGCCTCTCTCCTCCTCACACGGCTTGACCCAGTCGAGGTGGCACAGGAGATCCGCTAGAGATTCCCCTGGCGATGGCTCCTGGACACGCTGCTTGGTCCAGTTTTGGTGGTTTCTTCTGTCACGATCGTCGAAGGAGGAGGACCAAGGCGCAGCGTGGAATGCGAACATATTTATTTAAGTAATGATCACACGAACAAAACAACAAACGATAACGTGACGTCCTTGGTTACATACACAAACCAACACGGAACAAGAAACCACACCAAATGAATGCCAAACGGCTACCTAAGTATGGCTCCCAATCAGAGATAACGAGCTACAGCCGTCTCTGATTGGGAGCCACCCTGGCCAACATAGAAATACAAAACTAGACTATCACCCTAGCACACAAAACACAAATAAACAACACACCCTGGCTCAACATAACAGAGTCCCAGAGCCAGGGCGTGACAGGGTAAGGCCCTTTCCTGTTTCAACATGAATCTTGCGTGCTTTTAAAAGGGCACACACTCATTTGCTTTAGTCTGTATTTGTAGAAACGAAACTATGGCTAGAAATGAAACTGATACTTGTTTGTAAAGTGAGATAATATCAGCATAACCCGCCCATTGGAAGATAATAATGTGTTCCATACAGTATAAAATCAGGAAAGTCAGTGAGGTATCCAATCAGACACTCATTTGCTCTCTTGCCAAACTATGAGGTAAGTGAACTCTTTCTCTCTCTCTCTGATGACTGAAACGAGTCCTTGGTTCATCGTCCAGGTCTTCAATATCTCCCTTAGGCATTGTTAGTTAAACAAATACAATTAAACTGTTAACCAGAATGGTTCAGACCTCCTTGAAAATTAGGCTGCATGGTTTGGAATGCCAGTGAATTAGAAGTGAAATAATGTGTCTGTAAACAATTGTTTGAAAAAATACTTGTGTCATGCACAATGTACAGTGGGGAAAAAAAGTATTTAGTCAGCCACCAATTGTGCAAGTTCTCCCACTTAAAAAGATGAGAGAGGCCTGTAATTTTCATCATAGGTACACGTCAACTATGACAGACAAAATGAGGAAAAAAAATCAAGAAAATCACATTGTAGGATTTTTAATGAATTTATTTGCAAATTATGGTGGAAAATAAGTATTTGGTCAATAACAAAAGTTTCTCAATACTTTGTTATATACCCTTTGTTGGCAATGACACAGGTCAAACGTTTTCTGTAAGTCTTCACAAGGTTTTCACACACTGTTGCTGGTATTTTGGCCCATTCCTCCATGCAGATCTCCTCTAGAGCAGTGATGTTTTGGGGCTGTCGCTGGGCAACACAGACTTTCAACTCCCTCCAAAGATTTTCTATGGGGTTAAGATCTGGAGACTGGCTAGGCCACTCCAGGACCTTGAAATGCTTCTTACGAAGCCACTCCTTCGTTGCCCGGGCGGTGTGTTTGGGATCATTGTCATGCTGAAAGACCCAGCCACGTTTCATCTTCAATGCCCTTGCTGATGGAAGGAGGTTTTCACTCAAAATCTCACGATACATGGCCCCATTCATTCTTTCCTTTACACGGATCAGTCGTCCTGGTCCCTTTGCAGAAAAACAGCCCCAAAACATGATGTTTCCACCCCCATGCTTCACAGTAGGTATGGTGTTCTTTGGATGCAACTCAGCATTCTTTGTCCTCCAAACACGACGAGTTGAGTTTTTACCAAAAAGTTATATTTTGGTTTCATCTGACCATATGACATTCTCCCAATCCTCTTCTGGATCATCCAAATGCACTCTAGCAAACTTCAGACGGGCCTGGACATGTACTGGCTTAAGCAAGGGGACACGTCTGGCACTGCAGGATTTAAGTCCCTGGCGGCGTAGTGTGTTACTGATGGTAGGCTTTGTTACTTTGGTCCCAGCTCTCTGCAGGTCATTCACTAGGTTCCCCCGTGTGGTTCTGGGATTTTTGCTCACCGTTCTTGTGATAATTTTGACCCCACGGGGTGAGATCTTGCGTGGAGCCCCAGATCGAGGGAGATTATCAGTGGTCTTGTATGTCTTCCATTTCCTAATAATTGCTCCCACAGTTGATTTCTTCAAACCAAGCTGCTTACCTATTGCAGATTCAGTCTTTCCAGCCTGGTGCATGTCTACAATTTTGTTTCTGGTGTCCTTTGACAGCTCTTTGGTCTTGGCCATAGTGGAGTTTGGAGTGTGACTGTTTGAGGTTGTGGACAGGTGTCTTTTATACTGATAACAAGCTCAAACAGGTGCCATTAATACAGGTAACGAGTGGAGGACAGAGGAGCCTCTTAAAGAAGAAGTTACAGGTCTGTGAGAGCCAGAAATCTTGCTTGTTTGTAGGTGACCAAATACTTATTTTCCACCATAATTTGCTAATAAATTCATAAAAAATCCTACAATGTGATTTTCTGGATTTTTTCCCCTAATTTTGTCTGTCATAGTTGACGTGTACCTATGATGAAAATTACAGGCCTCTCTCATCTTTTTAAGTGGGAGAACTTGCACAATTGGTGGTTGACTAAATACTTTTTTTCCCCACTGTAGATGTCCTAACCGACTTGCCAAAACTATAGTTTGTTAACCAGAAATTTGTGGAGTGGTTGAAAAATTAGTTTGAATGACTCCAACCTAAGTGAATGTAAACTTCCGACTTCAACTGTATTTATTACGTAATTGGGATGATGGATTGGTTGGTTGGTTGGTTGGTTGATTACAGTTGATTGATCTTTAAATGTAGATGTTATTGGAATGGTGTCTGCAATGACCATTCACTTTAGTCTCTATTTGCTAGAAACAAAACTTTGGCTAGAAATGAAACTTTGATACTTGGTTGTAAAGTGAGGCAGTAAACAGCATGACCAGCTTATTGTAAGATAAGAATGTGGTCCATCCAGTATAAAATCAGGATAGAAGCCAGTGAGGTATCTAATCAGACATTCATTTGCTCTTGAAACTCAGAGACCACAAGATGGCTTTCTCTTGTCCAACTAAGACGTAAGCACTCTCTCTCTCTCTCTCTCTCACACACACACACACACACACACACACACACAAACACACACACACACACACACACACACACACACACACACACACACACACACACAATCCAGGTCTGAAATATCATTGTTAGTTCTAAACTATTTTCGTTGAACTGTTGTCTTTTTTTAACCAGAATGTCTCAGACCTCCTTGAAAATTAGGCTGCAGGGTTTGGAATGCCACTTCACCTGGAAGTTAGACTACAGCAGATCTAAACTTCAAAGCCTCAGAGAAACCATGATAGATATCAACAACAGCGAAGGGGATCAATGTTCCTGGGCGGGTCATCTGTACAACCTCCTGGCTTACCTACACCATGCTCTGGGCTCCACAGAGGACGCTCTTCAATGCCTGAAGAAGGCTGAAGAGGCCATTCGCCAAAGCAGTCCAGACGACGTGGAGCTAAGTCTGGTGGTCCACTATGGGAACCTGGCCTGGGTGCACTATCACCAAGGGGAGCTGACAGAGAGCCAGACCTATGTGGAGAAGGTGGGGAAACTACTGCGGGACAACCCCTCGCCCTGCCCAGGTGTAGTGTGGGGTGAAAGGGCCTGGACTTTGAATAAGTTCGATGTAAGCAAGAGGAAGGCAGCAGTATATTGCTTCCGGATGGCCTTAAAAGGGGACCCTGAGAACAAGGTACTGCGCTGTGGTTACGCCATTGCATTTAATAGATCTGTTGATAGGAAAAACATTACCACAAAGCTGCGATCTGAGATGTTGGAGCAGCTACGGATTGCTAGAGAATTGGATCCAGAACATTTGACCATCACAATGATGTACCTGCAGAGGCTTGCAGAGAGTGGCCAGGTTGAGGAAGCACTTAAACTTGCAGAGGAAGTGACAGAGAAGCCTTTGGACAGCTTTGGTGGATTTGGAATCTTACTATCATTTTTCAGAGATCACGTCTCTCATGATTCAAGCATTGACCTGGCAAGAAGGACCCTGGAGAGACACCCTGATTCACGCCAACTGAAGAAGCGTCTTGCGCAGTGTTACAAATGGAAGATTTTCTCTCCAGAAGAGAAAAGGAACCCAAAGAGGCATAGTCTAATTGAAAATGCAGTCAACCTTCATGAAGAGGTGGTTGCACTCTACCCAAGTTCCCTTGCAGCAAAACTGGACCTGTCTGCCATGTACAAAGAATCTGGCAGCATTGATAGAGCAGATAAGATATTCGAGGACCTGCTTCTTGATAGAGAAGGAATGGAACCACAGGATTTACAAAAATTCTACAACAGGTATGCCCAACATCTGTTTTATGCAAAAAAAGATGCTTCCAGGTCAATTGATTTCCACAAGAAGGCAGCAGAAATTATGCTACCCACTGACCACCGTGACAGCAGTATTCGTGTTTTGTTGTCCACTGTCCATAATAGAGGAAACAGAGCTGAGGAAATTGTGGACTTCCTGGATGGCCTTGATAGAGAAGGTGCTGTCGGCTAGTTCTATACCTTTTTTCCAATAAAGGCCTGAAATAGCCAGAACTGCCTGCGGAATCGTTCAAATTTACATCGCCTGTTTATGATTGATTAATGTGGAAAATATATTCACTATACCACTAGTACAAATCTAGGTCAATCTAGGACAAATTTAGATTAATGAGAAAATGAATACCTTAGTATTCAAAATGTCTGCGCTCAATTTTGCTACTGGGATTGCTGAGAGACGCATGATCATCAATACTAACACTTGAAAGTAAATTCAAGGCTGATAGTAAAGTCCTATATATCTGCAGGCCTAACATGACAAACATCTGTCTGGAATCCAAATTTTCAATTGAGTCTGTAAAGGTTAACTGTGGACTAATGTACTGTAGACAAACTAATATGCTATTTTTCAGTCTTGCATTATAGAGTAGAGAGGCCCTGTATAGCCTCACAGACTGACTATCCAGAGTGATAGGATCTTACTGATTTTGTTTTCTTCACACTGGGCACAATAGATTATGTTTCTGGAAAATGTATTTAATGTGTAATATTATACTGTCAAATATCTTGTAAGTTCTTGTGAAAATAAAGGTATTCCGTTCTATTCTATTCTGTTAAGAGACCATTAATTAAAGAAATACAGTAACAGCAAGCAATACCAAGTTATTTTATAATATACACTACTATCACAGTAGGTTACTAGAATTTCTTAATGCATAGCTGTGGATATCTAGTTGAAATTGTACGACTAAATACATTGACTATCATCAGCTATGGTCTGAGTTTGATTCAAAAAAAAAAAAAAAAAAAATTCATTAAGGCTCTGAAGGTCATGGTCAGGGTACACGGTCAGAGACAGAGAACACCACAATACAGCACAGAATGTTTCAGTGGAAAGCAATGGGGAATGAAGGGTGACATTGACATCACAATACATCTCCTTCTCAGAAGTTGATCCAGAAATCATAGTATCATTGCTGCTGAGAAAGATTGGCCAACATATTGCCAGTACTGTGCAGTATTTCACAAATTATTAAAGTTCTAAAGTACGTGACATTATTGAAATATACATTACACTACACACTTATTGAGCTACTTGATTTTGTACAGTAGGCTACCCCTTCAGTTTTAGTCAGACAACACTAATTCCCTTGCAAGGGTTTGACGAAAAACAGGATTTGATTTGTGCGCCACCTAGTGATTTAATGAAGACAATGCATCACTTCCCATCGTCTCATGCATCACCACCATTTCAGCGTCTATAAATTCACCCATATGTGTCTCTCCATTTGTAGTCATTGATTGACTGATATGCAGAAGGCTGGCATACAGGCTCAGAGTTTTTCTTGGTCAGGTCAAGTGGTCAGGTAAAACTCCTGGCCTTAATCATAACATTCTCATGCCATCGCTCTTCTCCTATCTCTGGTGGTGTAGCTATTCATAGGAGGTGAATCCAGTGTGAGGAATAATGTGAACCCTGGGCTCGTTTATTTACATTCTGTCCCGTACTCTTCGATCGTATATCCTGTTTCTCTATTTGGTTCTCTCTCCCCTACCTAATGCAGCAGGCCTAAAAGAAAAGCCTGAAAATAGATCCCCTACTTCCTGTTCTTGACAAGAAAAAAAACTGTTGGGGGAGGAGGTTCTCTTCTGCACTGTTCAACCAATCCGGTACATGTGGAGGAGTTAAGATGGAATGTCGCGTTGTTAACGTCCAAAAGCGGATTCGCTTCACAGGCTCTCTTTCCATTTTTCCTGAAAACCGGAACATCTGGTTAGGGGACTCGGCCACTGAGGTATAGGACTCGGCAGAGCCACAGATTATCCATTATATTGACCAGATACTCCAGAGAGAAATAGTAATGGTGTCTTTTTGCAGTAACACTAACTCCGCCATGATTCGTTGGACAAAGCCTATGTGGAAATGAATGGTGTTTATGTAGGTTTTTCGATAAACGCAGAAAATAAGGTCTGTGGTTCTAAGAGCTAATCTTCATCAGCTAACGTCACTTTTTGTGAATTTTTAAGCATTTATGTAATTTAAAATAGCACATAAAGTCTTCATCATTCATAAAGGTCATGTTAACAGACTTATATTATCTCATAGAATAAAACGTATAAGATCTCCTAAACTTGTGTTAACCTCAGACCTTATTTTCGGCATTTAACCCAAAACCCTATTCTTTCCCCATTAATATTCCCCATAGGATAGGCTGAACCAAAGATTATGGATATACTGACAAGATGCATGTTTCTCCGCCCTAACAATGGGAGTTGTTGTCCACAAGGTGGCACAGCGGGCTGTCTAGCTCCCGCCTATCCTTACTTTGGAATGGTGGATACATCTCATTATTGTAATCCTTTTTTGAATATTCAATGAGGGTTGTTGACATCAACTGCCTGTATTCAATGAGGAGAGATGCAATCCCATGAATATGCATAGCCATCTCGAGACAATTCCGATATAAAGTGTTTTTTCTCAAAGTTGCTGGGATGTCACATGTCCTACTTATATCATTACTCTCTTAAGCATTACGAAACTTCTATTAAATCAAATAAACCTCATGTAGCAAATAAGCCATACATTTATTTTATTGACCAAATTCGAAACTCCATGCAATTTACCTCCATATAAAAACTACTTGCTTGGTGGGCGAAACAACAACAAAACTGTAACCTGCTGGAGGGAGACAGACTTTCCGCAGAGTTGGGCCTCTCTCTTCCTATTCCTCTCTGGCTGAACGAACCAGATGTAACTAATTGCCGGGTTTAAGGACTTCAAGAAATATATTTATAACTAACACAAGATAGTTATTCTGTTGTCGTTTACAGTGGGAGCAAATGAAGCATAGTGGGCAGAACAAGCAAGAAGGTGGGCAAAGCCAAGCACGAGCTAGCCAGATACTATTGATGCATTGTAGCCAATGAGAGGGCAGCGGTACAACTCAGATATGAACTGTTTTTTTTCCTCAAAGTTGCCGGGATGTCACATGTCCTACTTAACCTAAAATAATAAATATAAAAACAACATGTAAAGTGTTGGTCCCATGTTTCATGAGCTGAAATAAAAGATCCTAGAAATAAAAGATCCATATGGACCAAAAACGTATTTCACATCCATGTTAGTGAGCATTTCTCCTTTGCCAATATAATCCATCCACCTGACAGGTGTGGCATATCAAGAAGCTGATTAAACAGCATGATCATGACACAGGTGCACCTTGTGCTGGGAACAATAAAAGGCCACTCTAAAAACAGCTGATGAAACTGAGGAGTATTTCTGTCTGTAATAAAGCACTTTTGTGGGGGAAAACTCATTCTAATTGGCTGTGCCTGGCTCCCCAGTGGGTGGTCCTGGCTCCCAAGTGGGTGGACCTATGCCCTCCCAGGCCCACCCATGGGTGCGCCCCTGCCCAGTCATGTGAAATCCATAGATTAGGGCCTAATGAATTTACTTCAATTGACTGATTTCCTCATATGAACGTTAACTAAGTTAAATCGTTGAAATTGTTGCTTTTATATTTTTGTTCAGTAAAACTGAAGGAAACAATTCCCCACTGTTTAAGTTCAGTCTTAGGTTCATGTATAATTAAATGGAAAATATATATTTTTTAAGATAGAAGAGTCGAATGCACTCGTTAAAATGTCATGTGTATACACAAGTATAATTTTAATTTTAATTTATTTTTAAAAAATTGTGTAGGTTTTGTAGTATTACCAGTATCTCTCATACCCATCATAACTTGTCTATTTTACCACAAAATGTACTTTTAACAATGTATGTTTTTATTTGCAGTGTTTTTATTCATACATTTTGAAGGCAGCTTCCAGTTTGATGGACTGTTTATGTTGTGAGTCCTGACATTATTGATTTGGCTACGCATGGACATACAAGATAGGATTTGACAATGTGACATGCAAGACAGTGGCATAACCAATTCCACAGATATTATTACATGGCAGTACTCCACCCTCTATTCACAGACCTGTCCAAGTACAGTATGGGTTTATGTCAGGACTGGTGGTGAAAAGAAGATAATGACTATCACACTATTTAACTTATAGATTTCAGAACAACATTAAAAAAATACCAGAACTCTTGTTGTGCAGTTTTTATTACATGAAAATATTCATATGCTTTTGCAAATGTAAAAAAACAACAACTGCCAGGTGTGGACAAAGCATGATAGAAATTAACTTCAACAGACATGATTAACATAAATTTAGTTCCATCATTATTTCTGATCTACCACTTTTGAAACTACACTACAATCATTCTAAATAATCATTGTTATGGGTTCATTGAACATCTGGTAATCAAACCATGTTCCATATGCAATGAAATGTAATCAAAGGAAAGGAGCACAGAAATGAACTTTGAGAAAAGTTTCCTATGAGATACACAGCTGCACAACTAGGTTGACATGTACAGCTGATGCCCTAATAACCATAGCAGGAATATCAAATTCATTTTAAATGGGAAAACTGGGATGAATTGCCACCGTGCAATTTATCTACAGGCAACAGTAGAAACTGGATTTCCATTCGAAGTAGCCCTTGTTAAAGGCCTTGTAGGTCTCATTGGGGTACATGGTGGCTTTCACTGTTGGATCCTCAGACATGCACTCTGTCCACTTCTTGAGCTCAGTGGTACGATTCAGACAGCTGGGAATAAGAGAATACATTTATTTGAGTTTTGGAAATGAGACTAATGAGTTGTGTCACTAGCAGTGCACTTTGGTTGTTACATTTTGATGGTTGTTAACAGCGGATCTTTGATAATATTACCATTATATAAACACACTCGTCACTCTCGTTTTACAACATGAAATGGGTTTCCATGGCCGAGCAGCCGCACACAAGCCTAAGATCACCATGCGCAGTGCCAAGTGTCGGCTGGAGTGGTGTAAAGATCGCCGTCATTGGACTCTGGAGCAGTGGAAATGCGTTCTCTGGAGTGATGAATCACGATTCACCATCTGGCAGTCCGACGAACGAATCTGGGTTTGGCAGATGCCAGGAGAACTCAACCTGCCCGAATGCATATTGCCAACTGTAAAGTTTGGTGGAAAAGGATAATGGTCTGGGGCTGTTTTTCATGGTTCCGGCTAGGTTCATGGTTCCTTAGTTCCAGTAAACGGAAATGTTAACGCTACAGCATACAATGACATTCTAGACAATTATGTGCTTCCAACTTTGTGGCAACAATTTGGATAAGGCCCTTTCCTGGTTCTACATGAATCTTGTGCGCACTTAAAGGGGCACACACTCATTTGCATTAGTCTTTATGGCTAGAAATGAAAATGACACTATGATACTTGTTTGTAAAGTGAGGGAATAACCGTATAACCAACCCATTGGAAGATAACAATGTGGTCCATCCAGTATAAAATCAGGATAGTCAGTGAGGTATCTAATCAGACAGTCATTTGCTCTGTCTTGAACCTCAGAGACCACAATATGGTTTTCTCTTGCCCAACTATGAGGTTAGTGATCTCTCTCTCTCTCTCTCTCTCTCTCTCTCTCTCTCTCTCTCTCTCTCTCTCTCTCTCTCTCTCTCTCTCTCTCTCTCTCTCTCTCTCTCTCTCTCTCTCTCTCTCTCTCTCTCTCTCTCTCTCTCTCTCTCTCTCCAGCAGATCTAAAGTGGAAAGCCTCAGAGAAACCATGATAGATATCATCCGCAACGAGGGGCTTCAATGTTCCTATAAAACTTCCTGGCTTACCTACACCACGCTCTGGGATCTACAGAGGACATTCTTCCATGCCTGAAGAAGGCTGAAGAGGCCATTCGCCAAAGCAGTCCATACGACGTGGAGCTAAGGCTGGTGGTCCACTATGGGAACCTGGCCTGGGTGCACTATCACCAAGGGGAGCTGACAGAGAGCCAGACCTATGTGGGGAAGGTGGGGAAACTACTGCGGGACAACCCCTCACCTTGCCCAGGTATAGTGTGGAGTGAAAGACCTGGACTTTGAATAAGTTTGATGTAAGCAAGGACGAGGAAGCGCTATATTGCTTCCGGATGGCCTTGAAAGGGGCCCCTGAGAACAAGGTGCTTACGCCATTGCATTTAATAGATCTGTTGATAGGAAAAACATTACCACGAAGCTGCGATCTGAGATGTTGAAGCAGCTACGGATTGCTAGATAATTGGATCCAGAAGATTTGTACATCACAGTGATGTAGCTGCAGAGGCTGGCAGAGAGTGGCCAGGTTGAGGAAGCACGTAAACTTGCAGAGGAAGTGACAGAGAAGCCTTTGGACAGCTTTTGTGGATTTGGACTATTACTATCATTTTCAGAGATCACGTCTCTCATGATTCAAGCATTGACCTGGCAAGAAGGACCATGGAGAGACACCCTGATTCACGCCAACTGAAGAGGCATCTTGGGAAGTGTTACAAATATAATATATTATCTCCGGAAGAGAAAAGGAACCCAATGAAGCATAGTCTAATTGAAAATGCAGTCAACCTTCATGAAGAGGTGGTTGCACTCTACCCAAAATCCATTGCAGCAAAACTGGAACTGTCTGCCATGTACAAATACTCAAGCAGAGATGATAGAGCAGATAAGATATTTGAGGACCTGCTTCTTGATAGAGAAGGAATGGAACCACAGGATTTACAAAAATTCTACAACTGGTATGCCCAACATCTGTTTTATGCCAAACAAGATGCTTCCAGTTCAATTGATTTCCACAAGAAGGCAGCAGAAATTATGCTACCCACTGACCAACGTGACAGCAGTATTCGTGTTTTGTTGTCCACTGTCCACAACAGAGGAAACAGAGCTGAGGAAATTGTGGACTTCCTGGATGGCCTTGATGGAGAGGATGCTGTCGGCCAGTTCCAGACCTTTTTTCCAATAAAGGCTTGAATTAACCAGAATTTGCATCACCTGTTTATGACTGATTCATGTGGAAAATAGATTCACTATACCACTAGGAAAAATCTAGAGCAATTTAGGACACATTTAGATTGAGTAGAAACTTAATACCTTAGTATTCAAAATGTCTGGCTCAATTTTGTTACTGGGATTGCTGAGAGATGCATGATCATCAATACTAACACTTGGAAGTAAATTCAAGGCTGATAGTAAAGTCTTATATATATGTAGATCTAACATGACAAACCTCTGTCTGTAAAAGTTTACTGTGGACTAATGTACTGTAGACAAACTAATATGTTATTTTTCATTCTTGTATTATAGAGTAGAGAGGCCCTGTATAGCCTCACAGACTGACTATCCAGAGTGATAGGATCTTACTGATTTTATTTTCTTCACACTGGGCACAATATATTCTGTTTCTGGAAAATGTATGTAATGTGTAATATTGTACTGTCAAATATCTTGTAAGTTCTTGTGAAAATAAAGGTTTTCTCTTCTATTCTATTAAGTTAAAAGATCATTAAATAAAGAAATACAGTAACAGCAAACAATACCAAGTTATTTTATAGTACACACCACTATCCCAGTAGGTTACTAGAATTTCTTAATGCATAGCTGTGGATATCTAGTTCAAATTGTACGACCAAATACATTGACTATCATCAGCTATGGTCTGAGTTTGATTGATTAAGGCTCTGAAGGTCATGCATACGGTACAAGGTCAGGGTACACAGCCAGAGACAGAGAACACCACAATACAGCAAAGAATATGTCAGTGGAAATCAATGGGGAATGAAGGGTGACTAGTGTCAGTTGACATCACAATATATCACCTACTCAGAAGTTGCTCCATAAATCACAGTATCATTGCTGCTGAGAAAGATTGGCCAACATATTGCCAGTACTGTGCAGTATTTCACAAATTCTTAAAGTACATGACATTATTGAAATACACATTACACTACACACCTACTGAGCTCCTTGATTTTCTACAGTAGGCTTCCCCGTTCAGTTTTCGTCAGACAACACTTCTTCCCTTGCAAGGGTTTGACGAAAAACAGGATTATATTTGTGTATAAGGCGCCACCTAGTGTTTAATGAAGCCAATCCATAACTCCCCACCGTCTCATGCATCACCACCAGTTCAGCATCCATAAATTCACTTGTGTCTCTATTTTAGTAATTGATTGACTGACATGCCGAAGGCTGGCATACAGCTTCAGAGTTTTTCCTGGTCAGGTCAAGTGGTCAGGTAAAACTCCTGGCCTTAAACATAACATTCTCATTCCATCGCTATTCTCCTATCTCTGGTGGTGTAGCTATTCATAGGAGGTGAATCCAGTGTGAGGAATAATGTGAACCCTGGGCTCGTTTATTTACATTCTGTCCCGTACTCTTCGATTGTATATCCTGTTTCTCTATTTGGTTCTCTCTCCCCTAACCTAATACAGCAGGCCTAACAGAAGCCTGAAACTAGACCCTCTACATCCTGGACTTGACATGTTGGGCGAGGTTCTCTTCTGCACTGTTCAACCAATCCAGTATCTGTGGTGTAGTTAAGATGGAGTGTCATGTTGTTAACGTCCAAATGCGGATTTGCGCCACAGGCTCTCTTTACATTTCTCCTGAAAACCGGAACATCTGGTTAGAGGTCTTGGCAGAGCCACAGATTATCCATTATATTGACCAGAAACTCCATAGAGAAATAGTAATGGCGTCTTTTTGTAGGCACACTAACTCCGCCATGGTTCGTTGGACAAAGCCATAAGTGGAAATGAATGGTGTTTTTGGATAAACGCCAAAAATAAGGTCAGACGTAAACACAGGTTTAGGAGATTTTATATGTTTTGTTCTATGAGATAATCTTCATCAGCTAATGTCACTTTTTGTGAATTTTGAAGCATTTATGTAGTTACAAAAAGCACATAAAGGCTTCATCATTCATAAAGGTCATGTTAACTGACTTATATTATCTCACAGAACAAAACATAGAAGATCTCGTAAACTTGTGTTAACCTCAGACTTTATTTTCGGCATTTAACCCAGAACCCTATTCTTTCCCCATTAATTTTCCCCATAGGAATGGCTAAACCAAAGATTGTGGATATACTGACAAGATACATGTTTCTCCGCCCTAACAATGGGAGTCGTTGTCCACAAAGCGGCACGGCGAGCTGTCTAGCACCTGCCTATCCTTTCTTTGGATTGGTGGATACATCTCATTATTGTAATCCTTTTTTGAATATTTGATGAGGGTTGTTGACGTCAACCGTCTGTATTCAATGGAGAGAGATGTACACAGTGGCAGAATACCTGACCACTGTGACTGACCCAAAGTTAAGGAAAGCTTTGACTATGTACAGACTCAGTGAGCATTGCCTTGCTATTGAGAAAGGTCGCCGTAGGCAGACCTGGCTCTCAAAAGAAGACAGGCTATGTGCACACTGCCCACAAAATGATGTGTAAACACTTCCTAACCTCCTGCCAAATGTATGACCATATTAGAAACACATATTTCCCTCAGATTACATAGACCCACAAAGAATTTGAAAACAAATACAATTTTGATAAACTCCCATATCAATTCTGTGAAATACCACAGTGTGCAATCACAGCAGCAAGATTTGTGACCTGTTGCCACAAGAAAAGGGCAACCAGTGAAGAACAAACACCATTGTAAATACAACCCATATTTACTTATTTTCCCTTTTGTACTGTAACTATTTGCACATCACTACAACACTGTATAGATACATAATGACATTTGAAATGTCTTTTCTTTTGGAACTTGTGTGAGTGTAATATGTTTTATTTCACTTTTGTTTATCCATTTCACTTGCTTTGGCAATGTAAACATATGTTTCCCATGCCAATAAAGCCCCTTGAATTGAATTGAAATTGAGATGCTATTCTACTAGCCTCAGACCATGAATATGCATAGGCATCTTGAGACAACTCCGATATGAGGTGTTTTTTCTCAAAGTTGCTGGGATGTCACGTACACTTGTAACAACTTAAGAATTACGAAACTCCTATTTGATCAAATAAACCTCACGTAGCAAATAAGCCATACATTTTTTTATTGACCAAATTCGACGCTCCATACAATTGATATCCATACAAAAACTTTTGCTTGGTGGGCGAAACAAAAAAAAAAAGTCACCTGCTGGAGGGAGATAGATTTTCCGCCGAGTTGGGTCTCTCTCTTCCTCTTCTGCTTCCTCTCTGGCTGAACGAACCAGAGGTAACTTATTTCCGGGTTTAAGGACTACAACAAAGATATTTATAACTAGACAGGTCTTCTGTGTCGTTTACAGTGGGAGCAAATTAAGCATAGTGGGCAGAACAAGGAAGGAGGTGGGTAAAGTCAAGCACGAGCTAGCGAGAACCTATTGAGACGTTGTAGCAAGTATTTGCATATTCCGTTAGGGAACGCCTCCTTTGATGTGCGCTTGTGCACAAACTCAATTCAACCTTGCACTCTTTCTAAACAACACATTTTTTTTTACTTTAGCAAAGTGTGAACTCTATAAAAGTTAGTGCACTGTGTTCATAAAATATTTTAGTTTTGGGAACTTAAAATTGTATTGAGATCAAACGTTTCATCGATGAGAACATTAGCATAATGCAGGCCCAGTTTCACCAGAGATACTTTAGAGGAGATGGGAAACTCCATTAAACTCTTAATAATGGCAATTGTGTATGTTGCCCACGCATCGTCAAAGGGCCGCGCGGTGCATTCTGGGATATTTTGGGACAAGGACTTCCATCTTCTCCCACTACCCGCGAATGGACTTCCTCTCACTGACATATTTGGTGGTGAGAAGACATTCTAAACGGATGCTTCAGCTTTATAACCCCTGTTACCTGTGTCTGGGTTACCCTTTATGTCTGTAACTACAAAATGGCGAGCTGTATTGTCCACTCTAACAATGAAAATAAATGTATTAAAAAATGGAAAATAATCTGGAAATGACAAGATCAGCTGGGACCATTCTAGCCAATGAGAGGGCAGTGGCACAACTCAGATATAACTTTTTTTTTTCTCTCAAAGTTGTCGGGATGTCACATGACCTACTTAAACTTTTTTTTTTACAACAGATAAGGTGTTGGTCCCATGTTTTATGAGCTGAAATAAAATAGCCCAGAAATTTCGAATATGCACCGAAAGTGTATTTATCTAAAATTTGGTGCACAAAGTTGTTTACATCCCTGTTAGTGAGCATTTCTACTTTGCCAAGATAATCCATCCACCTGATAGGTGTTGCATATCAAGAAACTGATTATACAGCATGATCATTACACCTTGTGCTGGGGACAAAAAAGAAAGGCCACTCTAAAACGAGCAGTTTTGTTACACAACACAATGCCACAGATGTCTCAAGTTTTGAGGGAGCGTGCAATTGGCATGCTGACTGCAGCAATGTCCACCAGAGATGATGCCAGAGAATTTAATGTTAATTTCTCTACCATACAGTGCATTCGGAAAGTATTCAGACCCCTTGACTTTTTCCACATTTTGTAACGTTACAGCCTTATTCTAAAATGGATTAAATAGTTTTTTCCCCCTCATCAATCTACACACAATACCCCATGATGACAAAGCAAAAACAGGTTTTTAGATTTTTTTGCTAATTTATAAAAAATTATAAACTGAAATATCACATTTACATCAGTATTCAGACCCTTTACTCAGTACTTTGTTGAAGCACCTTTGGCAGCGATTACAGCTTTGAGTCTTTGTGGGTATGACGCTACAAGCTTGGTACACCTGTATTTGGGGAGTTTCTCCCATTCTTCTCTGCAGATCCTCTCAAGCTCTGTCAGGTTGGATGGGGAGCGTCGCTGCACAGCTGTTTTCAGGTCTCTCCAGAGATGTTAGATTGGGTTCAAGTCCGGGCTCTGGCTGGACCACTCAAGGACATTCAGAGACGTGTCCCAATGCCACTCCTGCGTTGCCTTGGCTGTGTGATAAGGGTCATTGTCCTGTTGGAAGGTGAACTTTCGCCCAAGTCTGAGCACTCTGGAGTAGGTTTTCATCAAGGATCTCTCTGTACTTTGCTCTGTTCATCTTTCCCTTGAGCCTGACTAGTCTCCCAGTCCCTGCCGCTGAAAAACATCCCCACAGTATAATGCTGGCACCACCATGACTCATTGTAGGGATGGTGCCAGGTTTCCTCCAGGCGTGACGGTTGGCATTCAGGCCAAAGACTTCAATCTTGCTTTCATCAGACCAGAGAATCTTGTTTCTCATGGTCTGAGAGTCTTTAGGGGCCTTTTGGCAAACTCCAAGCGGGCTGTCATGTGGCTTTTACTGAGGAGTGGCTTCCATCGGGGCACTCTACCATAGAGGCCTGATTGGTGGAGCGCTGCAGAGATGGTTGTCCTTCTGGAAGGTTCTCCCATCTCCACAGAGGAACTCTGGAGCTCTGTCAGAGTGACCATTGGGTTCTTGGTTACCTCCCTGACCAAGGCCCTTCTCCCCTGATTGCTCAGTTTGGCCGGGCGGCCAGCTCTAGGAAGAGTCTTGGTTGTTCCAAACTTCTTCCATTTAAGGCTGATGGAGGCCACCGTGTTGTTGGTGACCTTCAATGCTGCAGAAATGTTTTTATACCCTTCCCCAGATCTGTGCCTCGACACAATCCTGTCTCGGAGCTCTACGGACAATTCCTTCGACCTCATGGCTTGGTTTTTGCTCTGACATGCACTTTCAATTGTGGGACCATATATAGACAGGTGTGTGCATTTCCAAATCATGTCCAATCAAATGAATTTACCACAGGTGGACTCAAATCAAGTTGTAGAAACACTCAAGGATGATCAATGGAAACAAGATGCACCTGAGCTCAATTTCGAGTCATATAGCAAAGGGTCTGAATACTTATGTAAATAAGGTATTTCTGTTTTTATGTCTAAAAACCTGTTTTTGCTTTGTCATTATGGGGTATTGTGTGTAGATTGAAGAGGATTTTTATTTATTTAATCATTTAGAATAAGACTGTAATGTAACGAACTGTGGAAAAAGTCTAGGGGTCTGAATACTTTCCGAATACTTTCCGAAGGTGGCACTGTAGGCCACCTCCAACATCGTTTTAGAGAATTTGGCAGTACATCCAACCGGCCTCACAACTGCAGACCACATGTAACCATGCCAGCCCAGGACCTCCACATCCGTCTTCTTCCCCTGCGGAATCGTCTGACACCAGCCACCCAGACAGCTGATGAAGCTGTGGGTGTGCACAACCGAAGAACTGTCAGAAACTGTCTCAGGGAAGCTCATCTGCATGCTCGTCTTCCTCACCAGGGTCTTAACCTGACTGCATTTCGTTGTCGTAACCAACTTCAGTGGGCAAATGCTCACCTTCGATGGCTATTGGCACACTGGAGAAGGTTGCTCTTCACAGATGAATCCCGGTTTCAACTGTACCGGGCAGAAGGTAGACAGCGTGTATGGCATCGTGTTTGCTGATGTCAACGTTGTGAACAGACTGTCCCATGGTGGCGGTGGGGTTATGGTATGGGCAGGCATAAGCTACGGACAACAAACACAATTGCATTTTATCGATGGCAATTTCAATGCACAGAGATACCGTGAAGAGATCCTGAGGCCCATTGTTGTGCCATTCGTCCACCGCCATCACCTCATGTGTCAGCATGATAATACACGGCCCCATCTTGCAAGGATCTGTATACAATTCCTAGAAGCTGAAAATGTCCCAGTTCATCCATGGCCTGCATAGTCACCAGACATGTCAACCATTGAGCATGTTCGGGATGCTCTGGATTGATGTGTATGACAGTGTGTTCCAGTTCTCACCAATATCCAGCAACTATCCAGACAATATCTTGATCAACTCTATGTGAAGGAGATTTGTCGCGCTGCATGAGGCAACTGGTGGTCACACCATATACTGACTGGTTTTCTGATCCAAGCCCCCTACCTTTAAAAGGTATCTGTGACCAACAGATGAATATCTGTTTACCAAGTCATGTAAAATGGATATATTCACTTTACCACTATACCACTTGGACAAATCTAGTATCTTGGACAATCTAGGAAAAATGATGATTGAGTAAAAAAGATACTTTCTTATTAAAAAGTGTCTGGGCTCAATTTTAGCTACTGGGATAGTTGAGAGATGCTTGATCAACCATACTAACATTTGAAAGTAAATTCAAGGATAATGGTAAAGTATTCTAATTCCTATAAACATGTAGGCCTAACATGACAAACATCTGTCTGGAATCCATATTTTCATATTGTGTCTGTAAAGGCATACTGCGGACAATGTAGACAATTATTGCATTATAAAGCAGAGAACCCCTTTATGAATCCCAGTATGAAAATGTATGCACTCACTAACTGTAAGTCGCTCTGGATAAGAGCGTCTGCTAAATGACTTAAATGTAAATGTAATAACCTCACAGACTGACTATCCAGAGCGATAGGATCTTGTGTTTTGTTTTTCTGCACAGTGGGCACAATGGATTCTGTTTCTGGAAAAATGTGTAAGTGAAAATAAAGGTATTCTGTTCTATAATGTTTACAGATCATTAATTAAAGTAATACAGTAACAGCAAACAATACCAAGTATTTTTATAATGCACATCACTATCCCATTTAGGTAACTATAATTTCTTAAATGGAGTTGTGGATATCAGTTTGAAAGCCAAGGTATAAAGCCAAGGTTTGCGATTTACTGCCAGTATAATTTATTGGCTGATCCCTCCTGATGACCCGGATGGAATCATGTGATCCTTCCTTAATCCATAGGAAGTCCCACCCAGTTGACTACTTTCTTTTTTAACCCAGTTGACTACTGCAAGATGGTGAAAGTCCTTAATGGAGCTGCCCATTCTAAAATATGATTTTGGGCACAAGAGCCCTCTATCTATCTCTATGGGGGAAAACTAGTACCTATTATGGGTGAAGACAGTCAGGTAATGCGAAGGATTTGACGAGATGGCGGAAACTGAGGTTTTGTTTGAAACTGCTAGTGAGTCGGGTGATGATAAAAGCGCAGAGAGTGAGAATGAGTGGGTTACAATGGCGAAGAAGGGAAACAAGAGAAGTACAGTTGTGGTGGAAACTCGGAAACCCCTAGACTCGTTTTTAGTCGGAGTGTTCAAGGTGAAGAAGAGCATCTTGGTGAGTGGGTGGCAGCCCAACAGGTCAAGGTTCACCGCCTTAAACAAGCCCAGAATCAGGGTCTCCCAGACCCCAGAGTGCTCCGTGGTCATGGTGAAGGTGGCTGTGTAGCGGTGGTGCACCTTATGGAAAGTCCGGTAGAGCCAGGGCACCTTGTGGTGCAACACATGCCACACAAAGTACTGCAGGTCAAAGAGGAGGAGACCGACTAGCACGTACCAGGCCACATGAAGAGCCCCATGGGCTTGGGCAGGGAGGACCACTGGTCTCCAGTACCAGTGCAGAATGCTGAGGGGGAAGATGAACACAGTTTGGGTGTGCAGGGAGGTAGCCAGGCAGCTCCATGCCATTACCCAGGTCACGCTGCTCTGTGGCTGGATCTTGTAGTGGTGCACCAGGTCTAATCTGGAGGACAGGGTGTCCAGGCACAGGTAAGGCAGGCAGCAGCTCAGATAGAGTGTCAGGGAGAACAGGACGGGGAACAAAGGAGAGCGGAGAAAGTCTTCTTGTGCTCTTATCCTGTTCCATAAACTCTGTAGCAGGAGAGGAGGACTCCAGTGAGGGCTCCATCTTTACTGATCCAATGGTCTTCAGTCTGCAGGCAGTAGAGGATGCCTCTTAAAGAGGCTGTATTATTACTCTATGTGACATACCGCATGTCCTTATTAGGCTTTTCCTGCTGGGGAACTCCGTAAGGAGGGAACGGCATGCTTCACTTTCCAAACTATTTAACCCCCTGCGTCTATGAACAACTGTCCTCAAATGAAAATGTAATCTGTCAAAGGGAAATGAAATAATATTTAGGGTGACAAATTGCTTCAGACAATGAAGTAAGTCATTATTCATTAGTTTAACATAGTTGAGAGTAACTGTTTTCAAATGGTCTACTATGACAACACGTTCCCACCCGCTTGAACCGTAGGCAGAAAGATAGATACTGTTTGATCATGTCATGATCATGGACTATAGTGTCCAGCTGTTTGCATGTTTATTTTAGTTTTGTGGTTTTTTTTCTTCAAAAACAGACACTGTAGAGACCCTAGTATTTAGTATTTGTTGCTGGGTAAACCAATATGAGTATGCCTGAGTTTGATTTATGTAGGTACAAGGTCAGGTTCAGGGCACACGGTCAGAGACAGAGTTTTGGTAGAAAGCAATGGGGAATGAAGGGTGACTAGTGTCACTTATTTTTCTTAAAACTGCATTGTTGGTTAAGGGCTTGTAAGTAAGCATTTCACTGTTAGTTCTACAACTGTTGTATTCGTCGCATGTGGAAAATAAAATTAGATTTGATTTGATTTTGAATACATCACCTTCTCAAAAGTTGCTCCAGAAATCACAGTATCAAGATACAGTATTTCACAAATTCTTAAAGTTCTATTATACGTGACATTATTGACATACCCACTACACTACACACCTATTGAGCTTCTTGATATTGTAGAGTACAGTAGTAGTGACGGTGGGTCATTCTCGAACAAACGGCTCTTTTTGAACAGATATTTTTGGTGAACGTCGAATCGCATTTGTGAAAGAGCCGTTTCTTTGTCTCCCTGATTTGTATAGCCTACTGTTACCACTGCTTTTTGAGCTGCCGACAACAATTATCTGTAGATAAGTTATAAAAACATTATCTGGAGATGGTAATTCCTCACTGCAGAAACTGAGGAGAGCGCATCATTCTGGTCCACACACTGTCCAAAGCGCAAATTATTTTCCTTCATATTTTTTGCAGGCCATCTATTAATTTGGTCAGATAAACATTTATTTTAACTTGCATGTCACAATGTGACATAACGGTAGGTAGCATGTTATGCTTTAATTAGAGAAGAGCTATTTTTTCATGGATTTATGTAAATGTTTAAGCACTACTTAATGAAGAGCCATTTGAGAGCCAAATGAACAGCTCTTTTAGTTGAACAGAGCAAAATGATCCGGCTCACCGAAAAGACTCGGAATGCCCATCACTATACAGTAGGCTACCCCTTCTGTCTTAGTCAAATACAACACTCTTTTCCTTGCAATGGTTCGACAAAAAACAGGATTAGATTTTTGTGTAAGGTGCCACCTAGTGTTTTAATAAAGACAATGCATCCCTCCACCTTTACCTTGTGCTGCCCTATTGCTAACACACCTGATTAAACAAATTGCATTCTAAACTGAAGAACACGATTAGTTGATTATTGGAGTTAGGTATGGTAACAGGTGCTGGAGCAAAAGTGTGTCACCAATCAGGCCACCGAGGACTGTAGTTGCCCATCCCTGCATCACCAGTTCAGCGTCCATAAATTCACCCATGTGTCTCTATTTGTAGTCATTGACTGACTGACATGCAGAAGGCTGGAATACAGGCTCAGAGTTTGGCCTGGTCAGGTCAAGTGGTCAGGTAAAACTCCTGGCCTTAAACATAACATTCTCCTTCCATCTGTCTTCTCATTCTGTCTCCTGTGGTGTTATCTGTTCATATTAATAAGAGGGCAATCCAGTGTGAGGAATATGTGAACCCTGGCCTTGTTTATTTACATTCTGTCCCGTACTCTTATCCTGTTTCTCTATCCGGTTATCTCGACTGAGGTATATTGGCTTCTCTCTCCCCTGGCCTAGTCCAGGGTTTCCCTAACTCGGTCCTGGAGCCACCCCCCTGGGTGCACATTTTGGTTTTTGCCCTAGCACTACACAGCTGATTCAAATAACCAACTCATCATCAAGCTTTGATTATTTGAATATAATTATATAATAATTATTTGAGCCAATAACTCTTGTGCGCTCTTAAAGGGGCACACAGCGATTTAACATTAACGTCACATCTCTCACCATCTTTTTCTCTCTGAAAGTGAGATGATGAGACATTGGTTTTGATTTCTCAAGAAGAAGAACTTGTATCATAAAATGGTTCAAACATTATAATAAAATGTATCTAAAAAAGCTAAGTCTGGTGGTCCTCTATAGGAACCTGGCCTGGGTGCACTATCACCAAGGGGAGCTAAACCACACGTGATGTCATAAAATAAGAAACACTCAATGCCATAAAATATTAAACCTTTACCTCTGATGTACAACACATCTAGACCTTGGACCTGAAAGAGCCTGCTCTCTGACCTTAATAAACTTTACCTGTAAGATGTTAAGATGTGATACACAAAACCTACTTTTGGTCAACGTGTTAACTCAACATTTCTGTGACTGTCAATTAAAATGGGCCAGTTAGCAATCCACTAAAGTGTTTCTTACTTTTGCATGGAGTAAAAAGGCTGAA
The DNA here is from genome assembly GCF_964263955.1 of Coregonus lavaretus. Classification (NCBI taxonomy): domain Eukaryota; kingdom Metazoa; phylum Chordata; class Actinopteri; order Salmoniformes; family Salmonidae; genus Coregonus; species Coregonus lavaretus. The sequence goes on along the minus strand of NC_140023.1, from coordinate 11,226,308 downwards.
TTATGTTTGCATTAATTTCTCAGAAATGTTATCTAAATATTTATTAAGTAATTTGGATGATGGATTGGTTGGTTGGTTGGTTGATTACAGTTGATTGATCTTTAAATGTAGATGTTATAGGAATGGTGTCTGCAATGACTATTCGCTTTAGTCTCTATTTGCTAGAAACAAAACTATGGCTAGAAATGAAACTATGATACTTGGTTGTAAAGTGAGGCAGTAAACAGCATGACCAGCTGATTGTAAGATAAGAATGTGGTCCATCCAGTATAAAATCAGGATAAAAGCCAGTGAGGTATCTAATCAGACATTCATTTGCTCTTGAAACTCAGAGACCACAAGATGGCTTTCTCTTGTCCAACTAAGACGTAAACTCTCTCTCTCTCTCTCTCTCTCTCTCTCTCTCTCTCTCTCTCTCTCTCTCTCTCTCTCTCTCTCTCTCTCTCTCTCTCTCTCTCTCTCTCTCTCTCTCTCTCTCACACACACACACACACACACACACACACACACACACACACACACACACAATCCAGGTCTGAAATATCTCCCCTAGGCATTGATAGTTCTAAACTATTTTCGTTGAACAGAATGGCTCAGACCTCCTTGAAAATTAGTCTGCAGGGTTTGGAATGCCACTTCACCTGGAAGTTGGACTACAGCAGATCTGAACTTCAAAGCCTCAGAGAAACCATGATAGATATCAACAGCAGCGAGGGGTTTCAATATTCCTGGGTAGGTAATCTGTACATGTTGAGGAAGCACTTAAACTTGCAGAGGACGTGACAGTAAAGTCTTATATATCTGCAGGCCTAACATTACAAACATCTGTCTGGAATCCAATTTTTCAATTGAGACTGTAAAGGTTAACTGTGGACTAATGTACTGTTGACAAACTAATATGTTATTTTTGATTCTTGCATTATAGAGTAGAGAGGCCCTGTATGGACTCACAGACTGACTATCCAGAGTGATAGGATCTTACTGATTTGATTTTCTTCACACTGGGCACAATATATTCTGTTTCTGGAAAATGTATGTAATGTGTAATATTGTACTGTCAAATATCTTGTAAGTTCTTGTGAAAATAAAGGTTTTCTCTTCTATTCTGTTAAAATATCATTAATTAAAGAAAAACAGTAACAGCAAACAATACCAAGTTATTTTATAGTACACACCACTATCCCAGTAGGTTACTAGAATTTCTTAATGCATAGCTGTGGATATCTAGTTCAAATTGTACGACCAAATACATTGACTATCATCAGCTATGGTCTGAGTTTGATTGATTAAGGCTCTGAAGGTCATGCATACGGTACAAGGTCAGGGTACACAGCCAGAGACAGAGAACACCACAAATACAGCAAAGAATATGTCGTTGGAAAGCAATGGGGAATGAAGGGTAACTAGTGTCAGTTGACATCACAATACATCACCTTCTCAGAAGTTGCTCCAGAAATCACAGTATCATTGCTGCTGAGAAAGATTGGCCAACATATTGCCATTACTGTGCAGTATTTCACAAATTCTTATAAAGTTCTAAAGTACATGACATTATTGAAATACACATTACACTACACACCTACTGAGCTCCTTGATTTTGTACAGTAGGCTCCCCCGTTCAGTTTTCGTCAGACAACACTTCTTCCCTTGCAAGGGTTTGACGAAAAACAGGATTTTATTTGTGTATAAGGCGCCACCTAGTGTTTAATGAAGCCAATCCATAACTCCCCATCGTCTCATGCATCACCACCAGTTCAGCATCCATAAATTCACTTGTGTCTCTATTTTAGTAATTGATTGACTGACATGCCGAAGGCTGGCATACAGCTTCAGAGTTTTTCCTGGTCAGGTCAAGTGGTCAGGTAAAACTCCTGGCCTTAAACATAACATTCTCATTCCATCGCTCTTCTCCTATCTCTGGTGGTGTAGCTATTCATAGGAGGTGAATCCAGTGTGAGGAATAATGTGAACCCTGGGCTCGTTTATTTACATTCTGTCCCGTACTCTTCGATTGTATATCCTGTTTCGCTATTTGGTTATCTCTCCCCAAACCTAATACAGCAGGCCTAACAGAAGCCTGAAACTAGATCCCCTACATCCTGGACTTGACATGACATGTTGGGCGAGGTTCTCTTCTGCACTGTTCAACCAATCCAGTAACTGTGGTGTAGTTAAGATGGAGTGTCACGTTGTTAACGTCCAAAAGCGGATTTGCGCCACAGGCTCTCTTTACATTTCTCCTGAAAACCGTAACATCTGGTTAAAGGAATCGGCAGAGCCACAGATTATCCATTATATTGACCAGAAACTCCATAGAGAAATAGTAATGGCGTCTTTTTGTAGGCACACTAACTCCGCCATGGTTCGTTGGACAAAGCCATAAGTGGAAATGAATGGTGTTTTTGGATAAACGCCAAAAATAAGGTCAGTGGTAAACACAGGTTTAGGAGATTTTATATGTTTTGTTCTATGAGATAATCTTCATCAGCTAATGTCACTTTTTGTGAATTTTGAAGCATTTATGTAATTAAAAAAAGCACATAAAGGCTTCATCATTCATAAAGGTCACGTTAACTGACTTATATTATCTCACAGAACAAAACATTGAAGATCTCCTAAACTTGTGTTAACCTCAAACTTTACTTTCGGCATTTAACCCAGAACCCTATTCTTTCCCCATTAATTTTCCCCATAGGAATGGCTAAACCAAAGATTATGGATATACTGACAAGATACATGTTTCTCCGCCCTAACAATGTGAGTCGTTGTCCACAAAGCGGCACGGCGAGCTGTCTAGCTCCCGCCTATCCTTTCTTTTGATTGGTGGATACATCTCATTATTGTAATCCTTTTTTGAATATTTGATGAGGGTTGTTGACATCAACCGTCTGTATTAAATGGAGAGAGATGTACACAGTGGCAAAATACCTGACCACTGTGACTGACCCAAAATTAAGGAAAGCTTTGACTATGTACAGACTCAGTGAGCATTGCCTTGCTATTGAGAAAGGTCGCCGTAGGCAGACCTGGCTCTCAAGAGAAGACAGGCTATGTGCACACTGCCCATAAAATGATGTGGAAACTGAGCTGAAATGAATTGAAATTGAGATGCTATTCTACTAGCCTCAGACCATGAATATGCATAGCCATTTCGAGACAACTCCGATATGAGGTGTTTTTTCTCAAAGTTGCTGGGATGTCACGTACACTTGTAACAACTTCAGCATCACGAAACTCCTATTTGATCAAATAAACCTCACGTAGCAAATAAGCCATACATTTTTTTATTGACCAAATTCGACACTCCATACAATTGATATCCATACAAAAACTTGTTGCTTGGTGGGCGAAACAACAAAAAAACGTCACTTGCTGAAGGGAGATAGATTTTCCGCCAAGTTGGGTCTCTCTCTTCCTCTTCTGCTTCCTCTCTGGCTGGACGAACCAGAGGTAACTTATTTCCGGGTTTAAGGACTACAACAAATATATTTATAACTAACCCAAGACAGGTCTTCTGTGTCATTTACAGTGGGAGCAAATGAAGCATAGTGGGCAGAACAAGCAAGGAGGTGGGCAAAGTCAAGCATGAGCTAGCGAGATCCTATTGGTGCGTTGTAACAAGTATTTGCATATTTCCGTTAGGGAACGCCACCTTTGAAGTGCGCGTGTGTACAAACTCAACTCAACCTTGCACTCCTTCTAAACAACATTTTTTTTTTTTACTTTAGAAAATTTGCATAATGCAGGCCCAGTTTCACCAGAGATACTTTAGAGGAGATGGGAAACTCCATTAAATTCTTAATAACGCCAATTGTCTACGTTGCCCATGCATCGTCAAAGGGCCGCGCGGTGCATTCTGGGATATTTTGGGATAAGGACTTCCATCTTCTCCCACTACCCGCGAATGGACTTCCTCTCACTGACATATTTGGTGGTGAGAAAACGATCTAAAAGGATGCTTCAGCTTTATAGCCCCTGTGACCTGTCTCTTGGTTACCCTTTATGTCTGTAACAACAAGCTGGCGAGCTGTATTTTCCACTCTACCAATGAAAATAAATGTTTTCAAAAATGGAAAGTAATTGGGAAAGGACAAGATCAGCTGGGACGATTCTAGCCAATGAGAGGGCAGTGGCACAAATCAGATATAACGATTTTTTTTCTCTCAAAGTTGTTGGGATGTCACATGACCTACTTCAACTGTTTTTTTTTTTTTTTTATACATATAACGTGTTGGTCCCATGTTTTATGAGCTGAAATAAAATAGGCCAGAAATGTTGAATATGCACCGAAAGTTTACTTATCTAAAATGCTGTGCACAAATTTGTTTACATCCCTGTAAGTGAGCATTTCTCCTTTGCCAAGATAATCCATCCACCTGATAGGTGTGGCATATCAATAAACTGATTAAACAGCATGATCATTACACCTAAAAAGGCCACTCTAAACTGTGCAGTTTTGTCACACAACACAATGCCACAGATGTCTCAAGTTTTGAGGGAGCGTACAATTGGCATACTGAGTGCAGCAATGTCCACCAGAGCTGATGCCAGAGAATTTAATGTTCATTTCTCTACCATACAGTGCATTCAGAAAGTATTCAGACCCCTTGACTTTTTCCACATTTTGTTACGTTACAGCCTTCTTCTAAAATGGATTAAATAGTTTTTTCCCCCTCATCAATCTACACACAATACCCCATGATGACAAAGCAAAAACAGGTTTTTATGGTAGAGTGCCCAGACGAAAAAAAAGAAAGAAAAAAAAACGGAAATATCACATTTACATCAGTATTCAGACCCTTTACTCAGTACTTTGTTAAAGCACCTTGGGCAGGGATTACAGCCTTGAGTCTTCGTGGGTATGACGCTACAAGCTTGGTACACCTGTATTTGGGGAGTTTCTCCCATTCTTCTCTGCAGATCCTCTCAAGCTCTGTCAGGTTGGATGGGGAGCGTCGCTGCACAGCTATTTTCAGGTCTCCCCAGAGATGTTAGATCGGGTTCAAGTCCGGGCTCTGGCTGGACCACTCAAGGACATTCAGAGACGTGTCCCGAAGCCACTCCTGCATTTTCTTGGCTGTGTGCTTAGGGTCATTGTCCTGTTGGAAGGTGAACTTTTGCCCCAGTCTGAGCACTATGGAGCAGGTTTTCATCAAGGATCTCTCTGTACTTTGCTCCGTAAATCTTTCCCTTGATCCTGACTAGTCTCCCAGTCCCTGCCGCTGAAAAACATCCCCACAGCATGATGCTGGCACCACCATGATTCAATGTAGGGATGGTGCCAGGATTCTTAGTTACCTTCCTGACCAAGGCTCTTCTCCCCTTATTGCTCAGTTTGGCCGGGCGGCCAGCTCTAGGAAGAGTCTTGGTTGTTCCAAACTTCTTCCATTTAAGGCTGATGGAGGCCACCGTGTTGTTGGTGACCTTCAATGCTGCAGAAATGTTTAGGTACCCTTCCCCAGAGCTGTGCCTTGACACAATTCTGTCTCGGAGCTCTACGGACAATTCCTTCGACCTCATGGCTTGGTTTCTGCTCTGACATGCACTTTGAACTGTGGGACCATGTATAGACAGGTGTGTGCCTTTCCAAATCATGTACAATCAATTGAATTTACCAAAGGTGGACTCAAATCAAGTTGTAGAAACATCTCAAGGATGATCAATGGAAACAGGATGCACCTGAGCTCAATTTCGAGTCATATAGCAAAGGGTCTGAATACTTTTGTAAATAAGGTATTTCTGTTTTTAAATTTTATAAATTGGCAAAAATGTCTAAAAACCTGTTTTTTCTTTTTCATTATGGGGTATTGTGTTTAGATTGAAAATGATTTTTTTTTTTTTTTAATCCATTTTAGAATAAGACTGTAATGTAACGAAATGTGGAAAAAGTCTAGGGGTCTGAATACTTTCCGAATGCACTGTCAGCCACCTCCAACATCGTTTTAGAGAATTTGGCAGTACATCCAACCGGCCTCACAACTGCAGACCACATGTAACCATGCCAGCCCAGGACCTCCACATCCGGCTTCTTCCCCTGTGGAGTCTGACACCAGCCACCCAGACAGCTGATGAAGCTGTGGGTGTGCACAACCGAAGAACTGTCAGAAACTGTCTCAGGGAAGCTCATCTGCGTGCTCGTCTTCCTCACCAGGGTCTTGACCTGACAGCATTTCATTGTCGTAACCAACTTCAGTGGGCAAATGCTCACCTTCGATGGCCATTAGCACACTGGAGAAGGTTGCTCTTCACAGATGAATCCCGGTTTCAACTGTACCGGGCAGAAGGCAGACAGTGTGTATGGCATCGTGTTTGCTGATGTCAACGTTGTGAACAGACTGTCCCATGGTGGCGGTGGGGTTATGGTATGGGCAGGCATAACCTACGGACAACAAACACAATTGCATTTTATCGATGGCAATTTGAATGCACAGAGATACCGTGAAGAGATCCTGAGGCCCATTGTTGTGCCATTCGTCCGCCGCCATCACCTCATGTTTCAGCATGATAATACATGGCCCCATCTCGCAAGGATCTGTACACAATTCCTGGAAGCTGAAAATGTCCCAGTTCATCCATGGCCTGCATACTCACCAGACATGTCATCCATTGAGCATGTTCGGGATGCTCTGGATCGACGTGTTTGACAGTGTGTTCCAGTTCTCACCAATATCCAGCAACTATCCAGACAACATCTTGATCAACTCTATGTGAAGGAGATGTGTCGCACTGCATGAGGCAACTGGTGGTCACACCAGATACTGACTGCTTTCACATTTACATTTTAGTCATTTAGCAGACGCTCTTATCCAGAGCGACTTACCTTTAAAAGGTATGTGTGACCAACAAATGAAAATCTGTTTTCCCAGTCATGTAAAATGGATATATTCACTTTACCACTTACCACTTGGACAAATCTAGTATCTTGGACAATCTAGGAAAAATTATGATTGAGTAAAAACAAAATACTTTCGTATTAAAAAGTGTCTGGGCTCAATTTTAGCAACTGGGATAGTTGAGAGATGCTTGATCATCCATACTAACATTTGAAAGTAAATTCAAGGATAATGGTAAAGTATTCTAATTCCTATAAATATGTAGGCCTAACATGACAAACATCTGTCTGGAATCCATATTTTCATATTGTGTCCGTAAAGGCATACTGCGGACAATGTAGACAATTATTGCATTTTAAAGTAGAGAACCCCTTTATGAACCCCAGTATGAAAATGTATGCACTCACTAACTGTAAGTCGCTCTGGATAATATCGTCTGCTAAATGACTTAAATGTAAATGTAATTACCTCACAGACTGACTATCCAGAGCGATAGGATCTTGTGGTTTGTTTTTCTGCACAGTGGGCACAATGGATTCTGTTTCTGGAAAAATGTGTAAGTGAAAATAAAGGTATTCTGTTCTATAATGTTTACAGATCATTAATTAAAGTAATACAGTAACAGCAAACAATACCAAATAATTTTATAATGCACATCACTATCCCATTTAGGTAACTATAATTTCTTAAATGGAGTTGTGGATATCAGGTTGAAATTTTAAGGCTAAATACATTCACTCTTAGCTAAAGGGCTTTTATAGAGGGGAAGACATAGATAGAAATTGTATCATTGTATCTGTCTCATTATGACATCTGTGAGAGCATGGGAAGCGCTATTGAGGCCATCTCCATTTTGAAGTAGTCAATGTTCTTCTTCTACTTCTTCTAGGAGTTGGCAAACAGACTGAAAGGGTGCATACTGCCACCTAGAGTGGGTTGTTTGAAAAGGTATAAAGCCAAGGTTTGCGATTTACTGCCAGTATAATTTATTGGCTGATCCCTCCTGATGACCCGGATGGAATCATGTGATCCTTCCTTAATCCATAGGAAGTCCCACCCAGTTGACTACTTTCTTTTTTTAACCCATTTGACTACTGCAAGATGGTGAAAGACCTTAATGGAGCTGCCCATTCTAAAATATGATTTTGGACACAAGAGCCCTGTATCTATCTCAATGGGGGAAAACTAGTACCCATTGTGGGTGAAGCCAGTCAGGTAATGCGAAGGATTTGACGAGATGGCGGAAACTGAGGTTTTGTTTGAAACTGCTAGTGAGTCGGTTGAAGATAAAAGTGCAGAGAATGAGAATGAGTGGGTTACAATGGCGAAGAAGGGAAACAAGAGAAGTACAGTTGTGGTGGAAACTAGGAAACCCCTAGACTCGTTTTTAGTCGGAGTGTTAAAGGTGAAGAAGAGCATCTTGGGGAGCGGGTGGCAGCCCAACAGGTTAGGGTTCACCGCCACAAACAAGCCCAGAGTGCTCCGTGGTCAGGGCGAAGGTGGCTGTGTAGCGGTGGTGCACCTTATGGAAAGTCCGGTAGAGCCAGGGCACCTTTTGGTGCAACACGTGCCACACAAAGTACTGCAGGTCAAAGAGGAGGAGACAGGCTAGCACGTCCCAGGCCACACGAAGAGCCCCAGGGGCTTGGGCAGGGAGGACCACTGGTCTCTAGTACCAGTGCAGAACGCTGAGGGGGAAGATGAACACAGTGTGGGTGTGCAGGAAGGTAGCCAGGCAGCTCCATGCCATTGCCCAGGTCACACTGCTCTGTGGCTGGATCTTGTAGTGGTGCACCAGGGCTACTCTGGAGGACAGGGTGTCCAGGCACAGGTACGGCAGGCAGCAGCTCAGATAGAGTGTCAGGGAGAACAGGACGGGGAACAAAGGAGAGCGGAGAAAGTCTTCTTGTGCTCTTATCCTGTCCCATAAACTCTGTAGCAGGAGAGGAGGACTCCAGTGAGGGCTCCATCTTTACTGATCCAATGGTCTTCAGTCTGCAGGCAGTAGAGGATGCCTCTTAAAGAGGCTGTATTATTACTCTATGTGACGTACCGCATGTCCTTATTAGGCTTTTCCTGCTGGGGAACTCCGTAAGGAGGGAACGGCATGCTTCACTTTCCAAACGATTTAACCCCCTGCGTCTATGAACAACTGTCCTCAAATGAAAATGTAATCTGTCAAAGGGAAATGAAATAATATTTAGGGTGACAAAATGCTTCAGACAATGAAGTAAGTCATTATTCATTAGTTTAACATAGTTGAGAGTAACTGTTTTCAAATGGTCTACTATGACAACACGTTCCCACCCGCTTGAACCGTAGGCAGGCAGATAGATACTGTTTGATCATGTCATGATCATGGACTATAGTGTCCAGCTGTGTGTATGTATATTTTAGTTTTGTGTTGTTCTTTTTCAAAAACAGACACTGTAGAGACCCTAGTATTTAGTATTTGTTGCTGGGTAAACCAATATGAGTGTGCCTGAGTTTGATTCATGTAGGTACAAGGTCAGGTTCAGGGCACACGGTCAGAGACAGAGTTTTGGTAGAAAGCAATGGGGAATGAAGGGTGACTAGTGTCAGTAGACGTCACTTATTTTTCTTAAAACTGCATTGGTGGTTAAGGGCTTGTAAGTAAGCATTTCACTGTAAGTTCTACACCTGTTGTATTCGGCGCATGTGGAAAATAAGTTGCTCCAGAAATCACAGTATCAAGATTGGCCAACATATTGCCAGTAGGCCTAGTGTACAGTATTTCACAAATTCTTAAAGTTCTATTATACGTGACATTATTGGCATACCCACTACACTACACACCTATTGAGCTTCTTGATATTGTAGAGTACAGTAGTAGTGACGGTGGGTCATTCTCGAACAAACGGCTCTTTTTGAACAGATATTTTTGGTGAACGTCGAATCGCATCTGTGAAAGAGCCGTTTCTTTGTCTCCCTGATTTGTATAGCCTACTGTTACCACTGCTTTTTGAGCTGCCGACAACAATTATCTGTAGATAAGTTATAAAAACATTATCTGGAGATGGTAATTCCTCACTGCAGAAACTGAGGAGAGCGCATCATTCTGGTCCACACACTGTCCAAAGCGCAAATTATTTTCCTTCATATTTATCTATTAATTTGGTCAGATAAACATTTATTTTAACTTGCATGTCACAATGTGACATAACGGTAGGTAGCATGTTATTCTTTACATTAGAGATTAGCTATTTTTTCATGGATTTATGTAAATGTTTAAGCACTACTTAATGAAGAGCCATTTGAGAGCCAAATGAACAGCTCTTTTAGTTGAACAGAGCAAAATGATCCGGCTCACCGAAAAGACTCGGAATGCCCATCACTATACAGTAGGCTACCCCTTCTGTCTTAGTCAAATACAACACTCTTTTCCTTGCAATGGTTCGACAAAAAACAGGATTCGATTTTTGTGTAAGGTGCCACCTAGTGTATTAATAAAGACAATGCATCCCTCCACCTTCATCTAGTGCAGCCCTATTGCTAACACACCTGATCAAACTAATTGCATTCTAAACTGAAGAACATGATTAGTTGATTATTTGGTGTTAGGTATGGTAACAGGTGCTGGAGCAAAAGTGTGTCACCAATCAGGCCACGAGGACTGTAGTTGCTCATCCCTGCATCACCAGTTCAGCGTCCATAAATTCACCCATGTGTCTCTATTTGTAGTCATACAGAAGTCTGGAATACAGGCTCAGAGTTTGGCCTGGTCAGGTCAAGTGGTCAGGTAAAACTCCTGGCCTTAAACATAACATTCTTCTTCCATCTGTCTTCTCATTCTGTCTCCTGTGGTGTTATCTGTTCATAGTAATAAGAGGGGAATCCAGTGTGAGGAATATGTGAACCCTGGCCTTGTTTATTTACATTCTGTCCCATACTCTTATCCTGTTTCTCTATCTGGTTATCTCGACTGAGGTATATTGGCTTCTCTCTCCCGTGGCCTAGTCCAGGGTCTCCCTAACTCGGTCCTGGGGCCACCCCCCTGGGTGAACATTTTGGTTTTTGCCCTAGCACTACACAGCTGATTCAAATAACCAACTCATCATCAAGCTTTGATTATTTGAATCAGTTGTGAAGTGCTAGGGAAAAAAACAAAACAAATTTGGGAAACCCTGGCCCAGCCAATAACTCTTGTGTGCTCTTAAAGGGGCACACAGCGATTTAACATTAACGTCACATGTCTCACCATCTTTCACCAAAAATGAGATGATGAGACATTGGTTTTGATTTCTCTAGAAGAAGAACTCGTATCATAAAATGTTTCAAACATTATAATAAAATGTATCTAAAAAAGCTAAGTCTGGTGGTCCACTATAAGAACCTGGCCTGGGTGCACTATCACCAAGGAGAGCTAAACCACACGTGATGTCATAAAATAAGAAACACTCAATGCCATAAAAAATTACATCTTTACCTCTGATGTACAACACAGCTAGACCTTGGAGCTGAAAGAGCCTGCTCTCTGACCTTAATAAACTTTACCTGTAAGATGTTAAGATGTGATACACAAAACCTACTTTTGCTCAACGTGTTAACTCAACATTTCTGTGACTGTCAATTAAAATGGGTCAGTTAGCAATCCACTAAAGTGTTTCTTACTTTTGCATACAGTAAAAAGGCTGAAATATGTTTGCATTAATTTCTCAGAAATGTTATCTAAATATTTATTAAGTAATTTGGATGATGGATTGGTTGGTTGGTTGATTACAGTTGATTGATCTTTAAATGTAGATGTTATTGGAATGGTGTGTGCAATGACCATTCGCTTTAGTCTCTATTTGCTAGAAACAAAACTATGGCTAGAAACGAAACTTTGATACTTGGTTGTAAAGTGATGCAGTAAACAGCATGACCAGCTGATTCTAAGATAAGAATGTGGTCCATACAGTATAAAATCAGGATATAAGCCAGTGAGGTATCTAATCAGACATTCATTTGCTCTTGAAACTCAGAGACCACAAGATGGCTTTCTCTTGTCCAACTAAGACGTAAGCTCTCTCTCTCTCTCTCTCTCTCACACACACACACACACACACACACACACACACACACACACACACACACACACACACACACACACACACAGACACACACACAAACACACACACAATCCAGTTCTGAAATATCTCCCCTACGCATTGTTAGTTCTAAACTATTTTGATTGAACTGTTGTCTTTTTTTTAACCAGAATGGCTCAGACCTCCTTGAAAATTAGTCTGCAAGGTTTAGAATGCCACTTCACCTGGAAGTTGGACTACAGCAGATCTAAACTTCAAAGCCTCAGAGAAACCATGATAGATATCAGCAGCAGAGAGGGTGTTCAATGTTCCTGGGCAGGTCATCTGTACAACCTCCTGGCTTACCTACAACATGCTCTGGGCTCCACAAAGGACGCTCTTCAATGCCTGAAGAAGGCTGAAGAGGCCATTCGCCAATGCAGTCCAGACGACGTGGAGCTGAGTCTGGTGGTCCACTATGGGAACCTGGCCTGGGTGCACTATCACCAAGGGGAGCTGACAGAGAGCCAGACCTATGTGGAGAAGGTGGGCAGACTACTGCGGGACAACCCCTGCCCAGGTGTAGTGTGGGGTGAAAAGGCCTGGACTTTGAATAAGTTCGATGTAAGCAAGAGGAAGGAAGCGCTAGATTACTTCCAGATGGCCTTAAATGGGGACCCTGAGAACAAGGTGCTGCGCTGCGGTTACGCCATGGCATTTAATAAATCTGTTGATAGGACAAACATTACCGCGAAGCTGCGATCTGAGATGTTGGAGCAGCTACGGATTGCTAGAGAATTGGATCCAGAAGATTTGTACATCACAGTGATGTACCTGCAGAGGCTTGCAGAGAGTGGCCAGGTTGAGGAAGCACTTAAACTTGCAGAGGAAGTGACAGAGAAGCCTTTGGACAGCTTTGGTGGATTTGGACTCTTACTATCATTTTACAGAGATCACGTCTCTCATGATTCAAGCATTGACCTGGCAAGAAGGACCCTGGAGAGACACCCTGATTCACGCCAGCTGAAGAGGCATCTTGGGAAGTGTTACAAATGGAAGATTTTCTCTCCAGAAGAGAAAAGGAACCCAATGAGGCATATTCTGATTGAAAATGCAGTCAACCTTTATGAAGAGTTGGTTGCACTCTACCCAAAATCCCTTGCCGCTAAACTGGAACTGTCTGCCATGTCCAGAGAATCTGGCAGCGTTGATAGAGCAGATAAGATATTTGAGGACCTGCTTCTTGATAGAGAAGGAATGGAACCACAGGATTTACAAACATTCTACAACTGGTATGCCCAACATCTGTTTCATGCAAAAAAAAATGCTTCCAGGTCAATTGATTTCCACAAGAAGGCAGCAGAGATTATGCTACCCACTGACCAACGTGACAGCAGTATTCGTGTTTTGTTGTCCATTGTCCGTAATAGAGGACACAGAGCTGAGGAAATTGTGAACTTCCTGGATGGCCTTGATAGAGAAGGTGCTGTGGGCCAGTTCTAGACCTTTAAAGGCTTGAAATAGCCAGAACTACCTGCCAAATCGTTCAAATTTACATCGCCTGTTTATGATTGAATAATGTGGAAAATATATTCACTATACCACTAGTACAAATGTTGGTAAATCTAGGACAAATCTTGATTTATGAGAAAATTAATACCTTAGTATTCAAAATGTCTGCGCTCAATTTTGTTACTGGGATTGGTGAGAGACGCATGATCATCAATACTAACACTTGAAAGTAAATTCAAGGCTGATAGTAAAGTCTTATATATATATGCAGGCCTAACATGACAAACATCTGTCTGGAATCCAATTTTTCAATTGTGTCTGTAAAGGTTAACTGTGGACTAATGTACTGTAGACAAACTAATATGTTATTTTTCATTCTTGTATTATAGAGTAGAGAGGCCCTGTATAGCCTCACAGACTGACTATCCAGAGTGATAGGATCTTACTGATTTTATTTTCTTCACACTGGGCACAATAGATTCTGTTTCTGGAAAATGTATGTAATGTGTAATATTGTAATTTTCTTGTGAAAATAAAGGTTTTCTCTTCTATTCTGTTAAAATATCATTAATTAAAGAAATACAGTAACAGCAAACAATACCAAGTTATTTTATAGTACACACCACTATTCCAGTAGGTTACTAGAATTTCTTAATGCATAGCTGTGGATATCTAGTTCAAATTGTACGACCAAATACATTGACTATCATCAGCTATGGTCTGAGTTTGATTGATTATGGCTCTGAAAGTCATGCATACGGTACAAGGTCAGGGTACACCACAAATACAGCAAAGAATATGTCAGTGGAAAGCAATGGGGAATGAAGGGTGACTAGTGTCAGTTGACATCACAATACATCACCTTCTCAGAAGTTGCTCCAGAAATCACAGTATCATTGCTGCTGAGAAAGATTGGCCAACATATTACCACCACTGTGCAGTATTTCATAAATTCTTAAAGTTCTAAAGTACATTACATTATTTAAATACACTTTACACTACACACCTACTGAGCTCCTTGATTTTGTACAGTAGGCTCCCCCGTTCAGTTTTCGTCAGACAACACTACTTCCCTTGCAAGGGTTTGACGAAAAACAGGATTATATTTGTGTATAAGGCGCCACCTAGTGTTTAATGAAGCCAATCCATAACTCCCCACCGTCTCATGCATCACCACCAGTTCAGCATCCATAAATTCACTTGTGTCTCTATTTTAGTAATTGATTGACTGACATGCCGAAGGCTGGCACACAGCTTCAGAGTTTTTCCTGGTCAGGTCAAGTGGTCAGGTAAAACTCCTGGCCTTAAACATAACATTCTTATTCCATCGCTCTTCTCCTATCTCTGGTGGTGTAGCTATTCATAGGAGGTGAATCCAGTGTGAGGAATAATGTGAACCCTGGGCTCGTTTATTTACATTCTGTCCCGTACTCTTCGATTGTATATCCTGTTTCTCTATTTGGTTATCTCTCCCCTAACCTAATACAGCAGGCCTAACAGAAGCCTGAAACTAGATCCCCTACATCCTGGACTTGACATGACATGTTGGGCGAGGTTCTCTTCTGCACTGTTCAACCAATCCAGTAACTGTGGTGTAGTTAAGATGGAGTGTCACGTTGTTAACGTCCAAAAGCGGATTTGCGCCACAGGCTCTCTTTACATTTCTCCTGAAAACCGTAACATCTGGTTAGAGGTCTTGGCAGAGCCACAGATTATCCATTATATTGACCAGAAACTCCATAGAGAAATAGTAATGGCGTCTTTTTGTAGGCACACTAACTCCGCCATGGTTCGTTGGACAAAGCCATAAGTGGAAATGAATGGTGTTTTTGGATAAACGCCAAAAATAAGGTCAGTGGTAAACACAGGTTTAGGAGATTTTATATGTTTTGTTCTATGAGATAATCTTCATCAGCTAATGTCACTTTTTGTAAATTTTGAAGCATTTATGTAATTAAAAAAAGCACATAAAGGCTTCATCATTCATAAAGGTCATGTTAACTGACTTTTATTATCTCACAGAACAAAACATAGAAGATCTCCTAAACTTGTGTTAACCTCAAACTTTACTTTCGGCATTTAACCCAGAACCCTATTCTTTCCCAATTAATTTTCCCCATAGGAATGGCTAAACCAAAGATTATGGATATACTGACAAGATACATGTTTCTCCCCCCTAACAATGTGAGTCGTTGTCCACAAAGCGGCACGGCGAGCTGTCTAGCTCCCGCCTATCCTTTCTTTTGATTGGTGGATACATCTCATTATTGTAATCCTTTTTTGAATATTTGATGAGGGTTGTTGACGTCAACCGTCTGTATTAAATGGAGAGAGATGTACACAGTGGCAAAATACCTGACCACTGTGACTGACCCAAAATTAAGGAAAGCTTTGACTATGTACAGACTCAGTGAGCATTGCCTTGCTATTGAGAAAGGTCGCCGTAGGCAGACCTGGCTCTCAAGAGAAGACAGGCTATGTGCACACTGCCCACAAAATGATGTGGAAACTGAGCTGAAATGAATTGAAATTGAGATGCTATTCCACTAGCCTCAGACCATGAATATGCATAGCCATCTCGAGACAACTCCGATATGAGGTGTTTTTTCTCAAAGTTCCTGGGATGTCACGTACACTTGTAACAACTTCAGCATTACGAAACTCCTATTTGATCAAATAAACCTCACGTAGCAAATAAGCCATACATTTTTTTATTGACCAAATTCGACACTCCATACAATTGATATCCATTAAAAAACTCATTGCTTGGTGGGCGAAACAACAAAAAAACGTCACTTGCTGAAGGGAGATAGATTTTCCGCCAAGTTGGGTCTCTCTCTTCCTCTTCTGCTTCCTCTCTGGCTGAACGAACCAGAGGTAATTTATTTCCGGGTTTAAGGACTACAACAAATATATTTATAACTAACCCAAGACAGGTCTTCTGTGTCGTTTACAGTGGGAGCAAATGAAGCATAGTGGGCAGAACAAGCAAGGAGGTGGGCAAAGTCAAGCATGAGCTAGCGAGATCCTATTGGTGCGTTGTAGCAAGTATTTGCATATTTCCGTTAGGGAACGCCACCTTTGAAGTGCGCATGTGTACAAACTCAACTCAACCTTGCACTCCTTCTAAACAACATATTTTTTTTTTACTTTAGAAAATTTGCATAATGCAGGCCCAGTTTCACCAGAGATACTTTAGTGGAAATGGGAAACTCCATTAAACTCTTAATAACGGCAATTGTCTACGTTGCCCATGCATCGTCAAAGGGCCGCGCGGTGCATTCTGGGATATTTTGGGACAAGGACTTCCATCTTCTCCCACTACCCGCGAATGGACTTCCTCTCACTGACATATTTGGTGGTGAGAAAACGATCTAAAAGGATGCTTCAGCTTTATAGCCCCTGTGACCTGTCTCTTGGTTACCCTTTATGTCTGTAACAACAAGCTGGCGAGCTGTATTTTCCACTCTAACAATGAAAATAAATGTTTTCAAAAATGGAAAGTAATTGGGAAAGGACAAGATCAGCTGGGACGATTCTAGCCAATGAGAGGGCAGTGGCACAAATCAGATATAACGATTTTTTTTCTCTCAAAGTTGTTGGGATGTCACATGACCTACTTAAACTGTTTTTTGTTTTTTTTATACATATAACGTGTTGGTCCCATGTTTTATGAGCTGAAATAAAATAGCCCAGAAATTTTGAATATGCACCGAAAGTTTACTTATCTAAAATGCTGTGCACAAATTTGTTTACATCCCTGTAAGTGAGCATTTCTCATTTGCCAAGATAATCCATCCACCTGATAGGTGTGGCATATCAATAAACTGATTAAACAGCATGATCATTACACCTAAAAAGGCCACTCTAAACTGTGCAGTTTTGTCACACAACACAATGCCACAGATGTCTCAAGTTTTGAGGGAGCGTGCAATTGGCATACTGAGTGCAGCAATATCCACCAGAGCTGATGCCAGAGAATTTAATGTTCATTTCTCTACCATACAGTGCATTTGGAAAGTATTCAGACCCCTTGACTTTTTCCACATTTTGTTACGTTACAGCTTTCTTCTAAAATTGATTAAATAGTTTTTTCCCCCTCATCAATCTACACACAATACCCCATGATGACAAAGCAAAAACAGGTTTTTATCGTAGAGTGCCCAGACGAAAAAAAAGAAAGAAAAAAAAAACGGAAATATCACATTTACATCAGTATTCAGACCCTTTACTCAGTACTTTGTTAAAGCACCTTGGGCAGGGATTACAGCCTTGAGTCTTCGTGGGTATGATGCTACAAGCTTGGTACACCTGTATTTGGGGAGTTTCTCCCATTCTTCTCTGCAGATCCTCTCAAGCTCTGTCAGGTTGGATGGGGAGCGTCGCTGCACAGCTATTTTCAGGTCTCCCCAGAGATGTTAGATCGGGTTCAAGTCCGGGCTCTGGCTGGACCACTCAAGGACATTCAGAGACGTGTCCCGAAGCCACTCCTGCATTTTCTTGGCTGTGTGCTTAGGGTCATTGTCCTGTTGGAAGGTGAACTTTCGCCCCAGTCTGAGCACTCTGGAGCAGGTTTTCATCAAGGATCTCTCTGTCCTTTGCTCCGTTCATCTTTCCCTTGATCCTGACTAGTCTCCCAGTCCCTGCCGCTGAAAAACATCCCCACAGCATGATGCTGGCACCACCATGATTCAATGTAGGGATGGTGCCAGGTTTCCTCCAGACGTGACGGTTGGCATTCTGGCCAAAGAGTTCAATCTTGCTTTCATCAGACCAGAGAATCTTGTTTCTCATGGTCTGAGAGTCTTTAGGGGCCTTTTGGCAAACTCCAAGCGGGCCGTCATGTGGCTTTTACTGAGGAGTGGCTTCCGTCTGGGCACTCTACAATAGAGGCTTGATTGGTGGAGCGCTGCAGAGATGGTTGTCCTACTGGAAGGTTCTCCCATCTCCACAGAGGAACTCTGGAGCTCTGTCAGAGTGACCATTGGGTTCTTGGTTACCTTCCTGACCAAGGCCCTTCTCCCCTGATTGCTCAGTTTGGCCGGGCGGCCAGCTCTAGGAAGAGTCTTGGTTGTTCCAAACTTCTTCCATTTAAGGCTGATGGAGGCCACCGTGTTGTTGGTGACCTTCAATGCTGCAGAAATGTTTAGGTACCCTTCCCCAGAGCTTTGCCTTGACACAATTCTGTCTCGGAGCTCTACGGACAATTCCTTCGACCTCATGGCTTGGTTTCTGCTCTGACATGCACTTTCAACTGTGGGACCATGTATAGACAGGTGTGTGCCTTTCCAAATCATGTACAATCAATTGAATTTACCAAAGGTGGACTCAAATCAAGTTGTAGAAACATCTCAAGGATGATCAATGGAAACAGGATGCACCTGAGCTCAATTTCGAGTCATATAGCAAAGGGTCTGAATACTTTTGTAAATTAGGTATTTCTGTTTTTTATTTTTATAAATTGGCAAAAATGTCTAAAAACCTGTTTTTTCTTTTTCATTATGGGGTATTGTGTTTAGATTGAAAATGTTTTTTTTTTTAAATCCATTTTAGAATAAGACTGTAATGTAACGAAATGTGGAAAAAGTCTAGGGGTCTGAATACTTTCCGAATGCACTGTCAGCCACCTCCAACATCGTTTTAGAGAATTTGGCAGTACATCCAACCGGCCTCACAACTACAGACCACATGTAACCATGCCAGCCCAGGACCTCCACATCCGGCTTCTTCCCCTGTGGAGTCTGACACCAGCCACCCAGACAGCTGATGAAGCTGTGGGTGTGCACAACCAAAGAAATGTCAGAAACTGTCTCAGGGAAGCTCATCTGCGTAATCGTCTTCCTCACCAGGGTCTTGACCTGACAGCATTTCATTGTAGTAACCAACTTCAGTGGGCAAATGCTCACCTTCGATGGCCATTAGCACACTGGAGAAGGTTGCTCTTCACAGATGAATCCCGGTTTCAACTGTACCGGGCAGAAGGCAGACAGTGTGTATGGCATCGTGTTTGCTGATGTCAACGTTGTGAACAGACTGTCCCATGGTGGCGTTGGGGTTATGGTATGGGCAGGCATAAGCTACGGACAACAAACACAATTGCATTTTATCGATGGCAATTTGAATGCACAGAGATACCGTGAAGAGATCCTGAGGCCCATTGTTGTGCCATTCGTCCTCCGCCATCACCTCATGTTTCAGCATGATAATACAAGGCCCCCTCTCGCAAGGATCTGTACACAATTCCTGGATGCTGAAAATATCCCAGTTCATCCATGGCCTGCATACTCACCAGACATGTCATCCATTGAGCATGTTCGGGATGCTCTGGATCGACGTGTTTGACAGTGTGTTCCAGTTCTCACCAATATCCAGCAACTATCCAGACAACATCTTGATCAACTCTATGTGAAGGAGATGTGTCAACTGGTGGTCACACCAGATACTGACTAGTTTTACCTTTAAAAGTGAATATCTGTTTTCCCAGTCATGTAAAATGGATATATTCACTTTACCACTATACCACTTGGACAAATCTAGTATCTTGGACAATCTAGGAAAAATTATGATTGAGTAAAAACACTTTCGTATTAAAAAGTGTCTGGGCTCAATTTTAGCAACTGGGATAGTTGAGAGATGCTTGATCATCCATACTAACATTTGAAAGTAAATTCAAGGATAATGGTAAAGTATTCTAATTCCTATAAATATGTAGGCCTAACATGACAAACATCTGTCTGGAATCCATATTTTCATATTGTGTCTGTAAAGGCATACTGCTGACAATGTAGACAATTATTGCATTATAAAGTAGAGAACCCCTTTATGAACCCCAGTATAAAAATGTATGCACTCACTAACTGTAAGTTGCTCTGGATAAGAGTGTCTGCTAAATGACTTAAATGTCAATGTAATTTTTTTTTTATTTTTTTTTTTATTTTATTTAACCTTTATTTAACCAGGTAAGCCAGTTGAGAACAAGTTCTCATTTACAACTGCGACCTGGCCAAGATAAAGCAAAGCAGTGCGATAAAAACAACAACACAGAGTTACATATGGGGTAAAAAAAACATAAAGTCAAAAATACAACAGAAAATATATATACAGTGTGTGCAAATGTAGCAAGTTATGGAGGTAAGGCAATAAATAGGCTATAGTGCAAAATAATTACAATTAGTATTAACACTGGAATGCTAGATGTGCAAGAGATTATGTGCAAATAGAGATACTAGGGTGCAAAAGAGCAAAATAAATAACAATATAGGGATGAGGTAGTTGGGTGGGCTAATTTCAGATGGGCTGTGTACAGGTGCAGTGATCGGTAAGGTGCTCTGACAACTGATGCTTAAAGTTAGTGAGGGAGATAAGAGTCTCCAGCTTCAGAGATTTTTGCAATTCGTTCCAGTCATTGGCAGCAGAGAACTGGAAGGAATGGCGGCCAAAGGAGGTGTTGGCTTTGGGAATGACCAGTGAGATATACCTGCTGGAGCGCAGACTACGGGTGGGTGCTGCTATGGTGACCAATGAGCTAAGATAAGGCGGGGATTTGCCTAGCAGTGATTTATAGATGGCCTGGAGCCAGTGGGTTTGACGACGAACATGTAGTGAGGACCAGCCAACAAGAGCGTACAGGTCACATTGGTGGGTAGTGTATGGGGCTTTGGAGACAAAACGGATGGCACTGTGATAGACTACATCCAATTTGCTGAGTAGAGTGTTGGAGGCTATTTTGTAAATGACATCGCCGAAGTCAAGGATCGGTAGGATAGTCCATTTTACGAGGGCATGTTTGGCAGCATGAGTGAAGGAGGCTTTGTTGCGAAATAGGAAGCCGATTCTAGATTTAACTTTGGATTGGAGATTCTTTATGTGAGTCTGGAAGGAGAGTTTACAGTCTAACCAGACACCTAGGTATTTGTAGTTGTCCACATACTCTAGGTCAGACCCGTCGAGAGTGGTGATTCTAGTCGGGTGGGCGGGTGCCAGCAGCGTTCGATTGAAAAGCATGCATTTAGTTTTAACCTCAGTAATAACCTCACAGACTGACTATCCAGAGCGATAGGATCTTGTGTTTTGTTTTTCTGCACAGTGGGCACAATGGATTCTGTTTCTGGAAAAATGTGTAAGTGAAAATAAAGGTATTCTGTTCTATAATGTTTACAGATCATTAATTAAAGTAATACAGTAACAGCAAACAATACCAAGTCATTTTATAATGCACATCACTATCCCATTTAGGTAACTATAATTTCTTAAATGGAGTTGTGGATATCAGGTTGAAATTTTAAGGCTAAATACATTCACTCTTAGCTAAAGGGCTTTTATAGAGGGGAAGACATAGATAGAAATTGTATCATTGTATCTGTCTCATTATGACATCTGTGAGAGCATGGGAAGCGCTATTGAGGCCATCTCCATTTTGAAGTAGTCAATGTTCTTCTTCTACTTCTTCTAGGAGTTGGCAAACAGACTGAAAGGGTGCATACTGCCACCTAGAGTGGGTTGTTTGAAAAGGTATAAAGCCAAGGATTGCGATTTACTGCCAGTATAATTCATTGGCTGATCCCTCCTGATGACCCGGATGGAATCATGTGATCCTTCCTTAATCCATAGGAAGTCCCACCCAGTTGACTACTTTCTTTTTTTAACCCATTTGACTACTGCAAGATGGTGAAAGTCCTTAATGGAGTGACCCATTCTAAAATATGATTTTGGGCACAAGAGCCCTGTATCTATCTCAATGGGGGAAAACTAGTACCCATTGTGGGTGAAGCCAATCAGGTAAAACTGAGGTTTTGTTTGAAACTGCTAGTGAGTCGGGTGAAGATAAAAGTGCAGAGAGTGAGAATGAGTGGGTTACAGTGGCGAAGAAGGGAAACAAGAGATGTACAGTTGTGGTGGAAACTCGGAAACCCCTAGACTCGTTTTTAGTCGGAGTGTTCAAGGTGAAGAAGAGCATCTTGGGGAGCGGGTGGCAGCCCAACAGGTCAGGGTTCACCGCCGCAAACAAGCCCAGACTCAGGGTCTCCCAGACCCCAGAGTGCTCCGTGGTCAGGGCGAAGGTGGCTGTGTAGCGGTGGTGCACCTTATGGAAAGTCCGGTAGAGCCAGGGCACCTTTTGGTGCAACACGTGCCACACAAAGTACTGCAGGTCAAAGAGGAGGAGACAGGCTAGCACGTCCCAGGCAACACGAAGAGCCCCAGGGGCTTGGGCAGGGAGGACCACTGGTCTCCAGTACCAGTGCAGAACGCTGAGGGGGAAGATGAACACAGTGTGGGTGTGCAGGAAGGTAGCCAGGCAGCTCCATGCCGTTGCCCAGGTCACCCTGCTCTGTGGCTGGATCTTGTAGTGGTGCACCAGGGCTACTCTGGAGGACAGGGTGTCCAGGCACAGGTAAGGCAGGCAGCAGCTCAGATAGAGTGTCAGGGAGAACAGGACGGGGAACAAGGGAGAGCGGAGAAAGTCTTCTTGTGCTCTTATCCTGTCCCATAAACTCTGTAGCAGGAGAGTAGGACTCCAGTGAGGGCTCCATCTTTACTGATCCAATGGTCTTCAGTCTGCAGGCAGTAGAGGATGCCTCTTAAAGAGGCTGTATTATTACTCTATGTGACGTACCGCATGTCCTTATTAGGCTTTTCCTGCTGGGGAACTCCGTAAGGAGGGAACGGCATGCTTCACTTTCCAAACGATTTAACCCCCTGCGTCTATGAACAACTGTCCTCAAATGAAAATGTAATCTGTCAAAGGGAAATTAAATAATATTTAGGGTGACAAAATGCTTCAGACAATGAAGTAAGTCATTATTCATTAGATTAACATAGTTGAGAGTAACTGTTTTCAAATGGTCTACTATGACAACACATTCCCACCCGCTTGAACCGTAGGCAGGCAGATAGATACTGTTTGATCATGTCATGATCATGGACTATATTGTCCAGCTGTGTGTATGTTTATTTTAGTTTTGTGGGTTGTTCTCTTCAAAAACAGACACTGTAGAGACCCTAGTATTTAGTATTTGTTGCTGGGTAAACCAATATGAGTATGCCTGAGTTTGATTTATGTAGGTACAAGGTCAGGTTCAGGGCACACGGTCAGACACAGAGTTTTGGTAGAAAGCAATGGGGAATGAAGGATGACTAGTGTCAGTAGACGTCACTTATTTTTTTTTAAACTGCATTGTTGGTTAAGGGCTTGTAAGTAAGCATTTCACTGTTTGTTCTACACCTGTTGTATTCGTCGCATGTGGAAAATAAAATTAGATTTGATTTGATTTTGAATACATCACCTTCTCAGAAGTTGCTCCAGAAATCACAGTATCAAGATTGGCCAACATATTGCCAGTAGGCCTAGTGTACAGTATTTCACAAATTCTTAAAGTTCTATTATACGTGACATTATTGACATACCCACTACACTACACACCTATTGAGCTTCTTGATATTGTACAGTACAGTAGTAGTGACGGTGGGTCATTCTCGAACAAACGGCTCTTTTTGAACAGATATTTTTGGTGAACGTCGAATCGCATTTGTGAAAGAGACGTTTCTTTGTCTCCCTGATTTGTATAGCCTACTGTTACCACTGCTTTTTGAGCTGCCGACAACAATTATCTGTAGATAAGTTATAAAAACATTATCTGGAGATGGTAATTCCTCACTGCAGAAACTGAGGAGAGCGCATCATTCTGGTCCACACACTGTCCAAAGCGCGAATTATTTTCCTTCATATTTTTTGCAGGCCATCTATTAATTTGGTCAGATAAACATTTATTTTAACTTGCATGTCACAATGTGACATAACGGTAGGTAGCATGTTATTCTTTACATTAGAGATTAGCTATTTTTTCATGGATTTATGTAAATGTTTAAGCACTACTTAATGAAGAGCCATTTGAGAGTCAAATGAACAGCTCTTTTAGTTGAACAGAGCAAAATGATCCGGCTCACCGAAAAGACTTGGAATGCCCATCACTGTACAGTAGGCTACCCCTTCTGTCTTTGTCAAATACAACACTCTTTTCCTTGCAATGGTTCGACAAAAAACAGGATTCGATTTTTGTGTAAGGTGCCACCTAGAGTTCTAATAAAGACAATGCATCCCTCCACCTTCATCTAGTGCAGCCCTATTGCTAACACACCTGATTAAACTAATTGCATTCTAAACTGAAGAACATGATTAGTTGATTATTGGAGTTAGGTATGGTAACAGGGGCTGGAGCAAAAGTGTGTCACCAATCAGGCCACGAGGACTGTAGTTGCTCATCCCTGCATCACCAGTTCAGCGTCCATAAATTCACCCATGTGTCTCTATTTGTAGTCATTGACTGACTGACATGCAGAAGGCTGGAATACAGGCTCAGAGTTTGGCCTGGTCAGGTCAAGTGGTCAGGTAAAACTCCTGGCCTTAAACATAACATTCTCCTTCCATCTGTCTTCTCATTCTGTCTCCTGTGGTGTTATCTGTTCAAAGTAATAAGAGGGGAATCCAGTGTGAGGAATATGTGAACCCTGGCCTTGTTTATTTACATTCTGTCCCGTACTCTTATCCTGTTTCTCTATCCGGTTATCTCAACTGAGGTATAATGGCTTTTCTCTCCCCTGGCCTAGCCCAGGGTTTCCCTAACTCGGTCCTGGGGCCACCCCCCTGGGTGCACATTTTGGTTTTTGCCCTAGCACTACACAGCTGATTCAAATAACCAACTCATC
Organism: Coregonus lavaretus; assembly: GCF_964263955.1. Classification (NCBI taxonomy): domain Eukaryota; kingdom Metazoa; phylum Chordata; class Actinopteri; order Salmoniformes; family Salmonidae; genus Coregonus; species Coregonus lavaretus. The sequence goes on along the minus strand of NC_140023.1, from coordinate 11,201,230 downwards.
ATCAAGCTTTGATTATTTGAATCAGTTGTGAAGTGCTAGGGCAGAAACCAAAACGAATTTGGGAAACCCTGGCCCAGCCAATAACTATTGTGCGCTCTTAAAGGGGCACACAGCGATTTAACATTAACGTCACATCTCTCACCATCTTTTTCTCTCTGAAAAGTGAGATGATGAGACATTGGTTTTGATTTCTCAAGAAGAAGAACTCGTATCATAAAACGGTTCAAACATTATAATGAAATGTATCTAAAAAAGCTAAGTCTGGTGGTCCACTATAGGAACCTGGCCTGGGTGCACTATCACCAAGGGGAGCTAAACCACAAGTGATGTCATAAAATAAGAAACACTCAATGCCATAAAATATTAAACCTTTACCTCTGATGTACAACACATCTAGACCTTGGACCTGAAAGAGCCTGCTCTCTGACCTTAATAAACTTTACCTGTAAGATGTTAAGATGTGATACACAAAACCTACTTTTATTCAACATGTTAACTCAACATTTCTGTGACTGTCAATTAAAATGTGTCAGTTAGCAATCCACTAAAGTGTTTCTTACTTTTGCATAGAGTAAAAAGGCTGAATTATGTTTGCATTAATTTCTCAGAAATGTTATCTAAATATTTACTAAGTAATTTGGATGATGGATTGGTTGGTTGGTTGATTACAGTTGATTGATCTTTAAATGTAGATGCTATAGGAATGGTGTCTGCAATGACCATTCGCTTTAGTCTCTATTTGCTAGAAACAAAACTATGGCTATAAATGAAACTTTGATACTTGGTTGTAAAGTGAGGCAGTAAACAGCATGACCAGCTGATTGTAAGATAAGGATGTGGTCCATCCAGTATAAAATCAGGATAAAAGCCAGTGAGGTATCTAATCAGACATTCATTTGCTCTTGAAACTCAGAGACCACAAGATGGCTTTCACTTGTCCAACTAAGACGTAAGCTCTCTCTCTCTCTCTCTCTCTCTCTCTCTCTCTCTCTCTCTCTCTCTCTCTCTCTCTCTCTCTCTCTCTCTCTCTCTCTCTCTCTCTCTCTCTCTCTCTCTAACACACACACAGACACACTGTCAGGGTTGAGTGTAGAGGTAACGTGGAATCACACGCAGGACACACAGAGATTCGAAACAGATGTCTTTAGTGAAGTCCGAAAATACAAGCCAAACACGGCAACAGGCCACAGGCGAAACATACGCACACTGGTAAGAACCAAAGTTAATGCGCACAACGTGCAGGACTCTCTCAAAACAAAACGAAATACAGAGAGCACAGAACAGCGAACCAACTACTACACGTGACATCGAACAATTACACACAACACCTGACCAAACACAAGATAACTAAATAGGACGCATAATGAACACTTAACAATGAACAGGTGTAACAATCAGACAAAACTAATCAAACATAGAAACATAGAACGGTGGCAGCTAGTACTCCGGAGACGACGACCGCCGAAGCCTGCCCGAACAAGGAGAAGGAGCAGCCTCGGCCGAAACCGTGACAGTACCACCCCCTTGACGCGCGGCTCCAGCCGTGCGCCGACCCTGGCCTCGGGGACGACCAGGAGGACGCGGAGCAGGGCGCGTAGGATGACCATGATGGAACTCGGTCAGAAGAGACGGGTCTAGGATGTCCCTCCTCGGCACCCAGCACCGCTCCTCCGGGCCGTACCCCTCCCACTCCACGAGATATTGGAGACCCCCCATCCGGCGTCTCGAATCTAGGATGGACCGAACAGTGTACGCCGGAGCCCCCTCGATGTCCAACAGGGGCGGAGGAGTCTCTTCTATCTCATAGTCCTGGAGTGGACCAGCTACCACCGGCCTGAGGAGAGACACATGGAACGAGGGGTTAATATTCTTGTAATCAATGGGCAGTTGTAACCTGTAACACACCTCGTTCAATCTCCTCAGGACTTTAAAAGGCCCCACAAACCGCCGACCCAGCTTCCGGCAGGGCAGGCGGAGGGGCAGGTTTCTGGTTGAGAGCCAGACTCGATCTCCAGGTGCGTACACTGGCCCCTCACTGCGGTGGAGATCGGCGCTCGTCTTCTGTCGACGGATGGCTCGCTGCAGATGGATGTGTGCAGCGTTCCACGTCTCCTCCGAGCGCCGCACCCACTCATCCACCGCAGGGGCCTCGATCTGGCTCTCATGCCAAGGTGCCAGAACCGGCTGGTACCCTAACACACACTGGAAAGGGGTTAGTTTAGTGGAGGAGTTGCGGAGAGAGTTCTGTGCCATCTCGGCCCAGGGAACATATCTCGCCCACTCCTCCGGCCGGCCCTGGCAATATGACCTCAGAAACCTACCCACATCCTGGTTGACACGTTCGACCTGCCCATTATTTTCCGGGTGGTAACCCGAGGTAAGGCTCACCGAAACCCCCAACCGTTCCATAAACGCTCTCCAGACTCTGGAGGTAAACTGGGGGCCTCGATCAGACACTATATCCTCGGGTACCCCGTAATGCCGGAAGACGTGGGTAAATAGAGCCTCAGCGGTCTGTAGGGCAGTAGGAAGACCCGGCATGGGAAGGAGACGACAGGCCTTCGAGAACCGATCCACAACGACCAGGATGGTGGTATTCCCCTGTGAGGAGGGAAGGTCTGTAACAAAATCCACAGAGAGGTGAGACCAGGGTCGTCGTGGAACGGGCAGGGGTTGTAACTTACCCCTGGGCAAGTGTCTGGGCGCCTTACACTGGGCACACACCGAGCAGGAGGAGACATACATCCTCACATCCCTGGCTAACGTTGGCCACCAGTACTTTGTGCTAAGGCAGTGCACTGTCCGGCCAATACCTGGATGCCCAGAGGAGGGTGACGTGTGAGCCCAATAAATGAGCCGATCCCGGACCTCGAGCGGGACGTACGTCCGACCCACCGGACACTGTGGAGGGCTAGGGTCGGTGCGTAATGCCCGCTCGATCTCCGTATCGACCTCCCATACCACCGGTGCAACCAGACAAGACTTAGGTAGTATGGGAGTGGGCTCAACGGACCTCTCCTCCGTGTCATACCGCCGAGACAGGGCATCTGCCTTCCCGTTCTGGGACCCAGGGATGTAAGTGATCTTAAACACGAACTGGGCTAGAAACATAGTCCACCGAGCATGGCGAGGATTCAGTCTCCTAGCTGCCCGAATGTATTCCAGGTTACGGTGGTCAGTCAGAATGAGAAAAGGGTGTTGAGCCCCCTCAAGCCAATGCCTCCACACCTTTAGGGCTTGTACCACGGCTAACAGCTCCCTGTCCCCTACGTCATAATTACGCTCCGCCGGACTGAGCTTTTTCGAATAAAAAGCACAGGGGCGGAGTTTAGGTGGTGTGCCGGACCGTTGTGAGAGAACAGCCCCGATACCGGCTTCAGACGCGTCCACTTCCACTTGGAATGGTAAAGCGGGATCCGGGTGCGCCAGCACTGGAGCCGAGGTAAACAGGTCCTTCAGTCTCCCAAAAGCCCTGTCCGCCTCAGCTGACCACCGCAAGCGCACCGGACCCCCCTTCAGAAGGGACGTTATGGGAGCTGCCACCTGTCCAAAACCCAGGATAAACCTCCGGTAGTAATTCGCAAAACCCAAGAACTGCTGCACCTCTTTAACCGTGGTTGGGGTTTGCCAATTACGCACGGCTGACACACGGTCAACCTCCCTCCTCACCCCTGACGCAGACAACTGATAACCCAAAAAGGAGACCGACTCCTGGAAGAACAGACATTTCTCGGCTTTGACATACAGGTCATGCTCCAACAGCCTCCTCAATACTCGGCGCACCAGGGCTACATGTTCGGCCCGGGTAGAACTGTACACCAGAATATCGTCTATGTACACGACTACTCCCTGCCCCTGCATGTCCCGGAAAATCTCATCTACAAAGGATTGGAAGACTGATGGAGCATTCATTAACCCGTATGGCATGACGAGATACTAGTAATGACCGGAGGTAGTACTAAATGCTGTCTTCCATTCATCGCCCTCTCTAATGCGCACCAAGTTATATGCGCTCCTGAGGTCCAATTTTGTGAAGAACCGTGCCCCGTGTAATGACTCCGTCATAGTCGCAATCAGCGGGAGTGGATAACTATATTTCACCGTAATCTGATTGAGACTGCGGTAATCAATACACGGGCGCAAACCTCCATCCTTTTTCTTCACAAAAAAGAAGCTCGAGGACGCGGGTGAAGTGGAGGGCCGTATGTAACCCTGTCTCAGAGACTCGGCAATGTATGTCTCCATTGCCCTCTTCTCCTCCTGTGACAAAGGATACACATGGTCTATCGCACAATCCCCCTGTCTATGAGGTGGCAACCGCGCCGCTCTCGTCTTGCTAAACACGAGTGCCAAATCCTCATACTCGGGGGGAATGTGCAATGCGGGCATTTGGTTCGGACTCTCCACCGAGGTCGCCCCTACGGAAACACCCAGACATAGCCCCTCACACTGAGCAGACCACCCCTTAAGAGCCCTCTCTCGCCACGAAATAGTAGGATCATGGGTAATCAACCAGGGAAGCCCCAACACCACCGGATACGCAGGAGAGTCGATCAGATAGAGCTGAATCGTTTCCTCATGACCCCCCTGTGTCTCCATCCTAAGTGGCACTGTGACCTCCCTAATCAACCCGGATCCTAACGGACGACTATCTAGGGCATGTACAGGGAAAGGATTATTTACCGGAAGGAGGGGAATCCCTAACTCTACACAGAATTTGCAATCTACAAAATTCCCAGCTGCGCCTGAATCTACTAGCGCCTTATGCTGGGAACGAGGTGCAACCTGTGGAAAACAAACAGGTATGGTTATGTGTACGACAGAAAGCTCTGGGTAAGTGGGGCGCCTACTCACCTGGGAGGACTCCCCAATGTGTGGCCTGCCTTCTCCTCCACCAGGAGACCCTCCCCAGCACCTAGCCGCGGTGTGCCCTCCACGGCCACAGTTGGTGCAGGGGACGGCCCCCCTCGGGCTCCTTCTTCTCCTTCCTCTAGCGCCAGCACCTCCGAGCTCCATAGGGCTCGGCTCGGAGGTGCTGGAGGGTGGAATGGGCGACCCCCACCTGGGACGCCCGCGGGTAGCGAGCAGGGTGTCCAGCCGAATGGCCATGTCAACCAATTGGTCAAATGAAAGCGTGGTATCCCTGCACGCCAACTCTCTGCGGACGTCCTCCCGGAGGCTGTAGCGGAAGTGATCTATGAGTGCCCGCTCATTCCACCCCGCATCTGCCGCTAGAGTCCGGAACTCCAGTGCAAACTCCTGAGCGCTCCTCATCCCCTGCCGGAGGTAGAATAGACGCTCCCCCGCCGCCTTCCCCTCCGGTGGATGGTCAAACACAGCACGGAAGCGGCGGGAGAACTCCGCATAGGTGATAGTAGCGGCGTCTATTCTCCTCCATTCGGCGTTGGCCCACTCCAACGCCTTGCCGGTGAGACAGGAGATGAGGGCGGAAACGCTCTCGTGTCCCGAGGGCGCCGGGTGTACGGTGGCGAGGTAGAGTTCAACTTGCAACAGGAACCCCTGACACCCGGCAGCGGTGCCGTCGTACGCCCTCGGGAGCGAGAGCCGAATCCCACTGGGTTCCGGAAGTTGGACAGGCGGGCTGACCGATGGTGATGGTGCGGTAGGTGGGGGTGTGGGTACCCCGCTGGTCTCCCATCGATGGAGGGTGTTCATCACTCGGTCCAGGGCGTGCCCGATTTGGTTGATCCTGTCCTCCTGTCCACGAAGGCGCTCCTCGATGATCTCTGTGGGTGCGGGTGCTCCTGCTGATTCCATAGAGATGGTGTGTAATTCTGTCAGGGTTGAGTGTAGAGGTAACGTGGAATCACACGCAGGACACACAGAGATTCGAAACAGATGTCTTTAGTGAAGTCCGAAAATACAAGCCAAACACGGCAACAGGCCACAAGCGAAACATACGCACACTGGTAAGAACCAAAGTTAATGCGCACAACGTGCAGGACTCTCTCAAAACAAAACGAAATACAGAGAGCACAGAACAGCGAACCAACTACTACACGTGACATCGAACAATTACACACAACACCTGACCAAACACAAGAGAACTAAATAGGACGCATAATGAACACTTAACAATGAACAGGTGTAACAATCAGACAAAACTAATCAAACATAGAAACATAGAACGGTGGCAGCTAGTACTCCGGAGACGACGACCGCCGAAGCCTGCCCGAACAAGGAGAAGGAGCAGCCTCGGCCGAAACCGTGACACACACACACACACACACAATCCAGGTCTGAAATATCTCCCCTAGGCATTGATAGTTCTAAACTATTTTCGTTGAACTGTTGTCTTTTTTTAACCAGAATGGCTCAGACCTCCTTGAAAATTAGTCTGCAGGGTTTGGAATGCCACTTCACCTGGAAGCTGGACTACAGCAGATCTAAACTTCAAAGCATCAGAGAAACCATGATAGATATCAGCAACAGCGAGGGGGTTCAATGTTCCTTTGCAGGTCATCTGTACAACCTCCTGGCTTACCTACACCATGCTCTGGGCTCCACAGAGGACGCTCTTCAATGCCTGAGGAAGGCTGAAGAGGCCATTCGCCAAAGCAGTCCAGATGACGTGGAGCTAAGTCTGGTGGTCCACTATGGGAACCTGGCCTGGGTGCACTATCACCAAGGGGAGCTGACAGAGAGCCAGACCTATGTGGAGAAGGTGGGGGAACTACTGCGGGACAACCCCTGCCCAGGTGTAGTGCGGGGTGAAAGGGCCTGGACTTTGAATAAGTTTGATGTAAGCAAGAGGAAGGAAGCGCTAGATTACTTCCAGATGGCCTTAAAAGGGGACCCTGAGAACAAGGTGCTGCGCTGCAGTTACGCCATGGCATTTAATAAATCTGTTGATAGGAAAAACATTACCCCGAAGCTGCGATCTGAGATGTTGGAGCAGCTATGGATTGCTAGAGAATTGGATCCAGAACAGTTGACCATCACAGTGATGTAGCTGCAGAGGCTTGCAGAGAGTGGCCAGGTTGAGGATGCACTTAAACTTGCAGAGGAAGTGACAGAGAAGCCTTTGGATAGTTTTGGTGGATTTGGACTGTTACTATCATTTTTCAGAGATCACGTCTCTCATGATTCAAGCATTGACCTGGCAAGAAGGACCATGGAGAGACACCCTGATTCACGCCAACTGAAGAGGCATCTTGGGAAGTGTTACAAATAGAATATATTATCTCCGGAAGAGAAAAGGAACCCAATGAAGCATAGTCTGATTGAAAATGCAGTCAACCTTCATGAAGAGGTGGTTGCACTCTACCCAAAATCCCTTGCAGCAAAACTGGAACTGTCTGCCATGTACAAATACTCTAGCAGAGATGATAGAGCAGATAAGATATTTGAGGACCTGCTTCTTGATAGAGAAGGAATGGAACCACAGGATTTACAAAAATTCTACAACTGGTATGTCCAACATCTGTTTTATGCCAAACAAGATGCTTCCAGGTCAATTGATTTCCACAAGAAGGCAGCAGAAATTATGCTACCCACTGACCAGCATGACAGCAGTATTCGTGTTTTGTTGTCCACTGTCCATAACAGAGGAAACAGAGCTGAGGAAATTGTGGACTTTCTGGATGGCCTTGATGGAGAGGATGCTGTCGGCCAGTTCCAGACCTTTTTTTAAATAAAGGCTTGAATTAACCAGAATTTGCATCACCTGTTTATGACTGATTCATGTGGAAAATAGATTCACTATACCACTAGGACAAATCTAGAGCAATTTAGGACACATTTAGATTGAGTAGAAACTACATACCTTAGTATTCAAAATGTCTGGCTCAATTTTGTTACTGGGATTGCTGAGAGATGCATGATCATCAATACTAACACTTGAAAGTAAATTCAAGGCTGATAGTAAAGTCTTATATATATGCAGGCCTAACATGACAAACTTCTATCTGTAAAAGTGTACTGTGGACTAATGTACTGTAGACAAACTAATATGTTTTTTTTCATTCTTGTATTATAGAGTAGAGAGGCCCTGTATAGCCTCACAGACTGACTATCCAGAGTGATAGGATCTTACTGATTTTATTTTCTTCACACTGGGCACAATATATTCTGTTTCTGGAAAATGTATGTAATGTTTAATATTGTACTGTCAAATATCTTGTAAGTTCTTGTGAAAATAAAGGTTTTCTCTTTTATACTATTCAGTTAAAAGATCATTAATTAAAGAAATACAGTAACAGCAAACAATACCAAGTTATTTTATAGTACACACCACTATCCCAGTAGGTTACTAGATTTTCGTAATGCATAGCTGTGGATATCTAGTTCAAATTGTACGACCAAATACATTGACTATCATCAGCTATGGTCTGAGTTTGATTGATTAAGGCTCTGAAGGTCATGCATACGGTACAAGGTCAGGGTACACAGCCAGAGACAGAGAACACCACAATACAGCAAAGAATATGTCAGTGGAAAGCAATGGGGAATGAAGGGTGACTAGTGTCAGTTGACATCACAATACATCACCTACTCAGAAGTTGCTCCATAAATCACAGTATCATTGCTGCTGAGAAAGATTGGCCAACATATTGCCAGTACTGTGTAGTATTTCACAAATTCTTAAAGTACATGACATTATTGAAATACACATTACACTACACACCTACTGAGCTCCTTGATTTTGTACAGTAGGCTCCCCCGTTCAGTTTTCGTCAGACAACACTACTTCCCTTGCAAGGGTTTGATGAAAAACAGGATTTTATTTGTGTATAAGGCGCCACCTAGTGTTTAATGAAGCCAATCCATAACTCCCCACCGTCTCATGCATCACCACCAGTTCAGCATCCATAAATTCACTTGTGTCTCTATTTTAGTAATTGATTGACTGACATGCCGAAGGCTGGCATACAGCTTCAGAGTTTTTCCTGGTCAGGTCAAGTGGTCAGGTAAAACTCCTGGCCTTTAACATAACATTCTCATTCCATCGCTCTTCTTCTATCTCTGGTGGTGTAGCTATTCATAGGAGGTGAATCCAGTGTGAGGAATAATGTGAACCCTGGGCTCGTTTATTTACATTCTGTCCCGTACTCTTCGATTGTATATCCTGTTTCTCTATTTGGTTATCTCTCCCCTAACCTAATACAGCAGGCCTAACAGAAGTCTGAAACTAGATCCCCTACATCCTGGACTTGACATGTTGGGCGAGGTTCTCTTCTGCACTGTTGAACCAATCCAGTAACTGTGGTGTAGTTAAGATGGAGTGTCACGTTGTTAACGTCCAAAAGCGGATTTGCGCCACAGGCTCTCTTTACATTTCTCCTGAAAACCGTAACATCTGGTTAGAGGTCTTGGCAGAGCCACAGATTATCCATTATATTGACCAGAAACTCCATAGAGAAATAGTAATGGCGTCTTTTCGTAGGCACACTAACTCTGCCATGGTTCGTTGGACAAAGCCATAAGTGGAAATGAATGGTGTTTTTGGATAAACGCCAAAAATAAGGTCAGAGGTAAACACAGGTTTAGGAGATTTTATATGTTTTGTTCTATGAGATAATCTTCATCAGCTAATGTCACTTTTTGTGAATTTTGAAGCATTTATGTAATTTAAAAAAGCACATAAAGGCTTCATCATTCATAAAGGTCATGTTAACTGACTTATATTATCTCACAGAACAAAACATAGAAGATCTCGTAAACTTGTGTTAACCTCAGACTTTATTTTCGGCATTTAACCCAGAACCCTATTCTTTCCCCATTAATTTTCCCCATAGGAATGGCTAAACCAAAGATTGTGCATATACTGACAAGATACATGTTTCTCCGCCCTAACAATGGGAGTCGTTGTCCACAAAGCGGCACGGCGAGCTGTCTAGCACCTGCCTATCCTTTCTTTGGATTGGTGGATACATCTCATTATTGTAATACTTTTTTGAATATTTGATGAGGGTTGTTGACGTCAACCGTCTGTATTCAATGGAGAGAGATGTACACAGTGGCAGAATACCTGACCACTGTGACTGACCCACAATTAAGGAAAGCTTTGACTATGTACAGACTCAGTGAGCATTGCCTTGCTATTGAGAATGGTCGCCGTAGGCAGACCTGGCTCTCAAAAGAAGACAGGCTATGTGCACACTGCCCACAAAATGATGTGTAAACACTTCCTAACCTCCTGCCAAATGTATGACCATATTAGAAACACACATTTCCCTCAGATTACATAGACCCACAAAGAATTTGAAAACAAATAAAATGTTGATAAACTCCCATATCAATTCTGTGAAATACCACAGTGTGCAATCACAGCAGCAAGATTTGTGACCTGTTGCCACAAGAAAAGGGCAACCAGTGAAGAACAAACACCATTGTAAATACAACCCATATTTACTTATTTTCCCTTTTGTACTGTAACTATTTGCACATCACTACAACACTGTATAGATACATAATGACATTTGAAATGTCTTTTCTTTTGGAACTTGTGTGAGTGTAATATGTTTTATTTCACTTTTGTTTATCCATTTCACTTGCTTTGGCAATGTAAACATATGTTTCCCATGCCAATAAAGCCCCTTGAATTGAATTGAAATTGAGATGCTATTCTACTAGTCTCAGACCATGAATATGCATAGCCATCTTGAGACAACTCCGATATGAGGTGTTTTTTCTCAAAGTTGCTGGGATGTCACGTACACTTGTAACAACTTAAAAATTACGAAACTCCTATTTGATCAAATAAACCTCACGTAGCAAATAAGCCATAAAAAAATTTATTGACCAAATTCGACACTCCATACAATTGATATCCATACAAAAACTCATTGCTTGGTGGGCGAAAAAAATTAAAAAAACGTCACCTGCTGGAGGGAGATAGATTTTCCGCCAAGTTGGGTCTCTCTCTTCCTCTTCTGCTTCCTCTCTGGCTGAACGAACCAGAGGTAACTTATTTTTGGGTTTAAGGACTACAACAAAGATATTTATAACTAGACAGGTCTTCTGTGTCGTTTACAGTGGGAGCAAATTAAGCATAGTGGGCAGAACAAGGAAGGAGGTGGGTAAAGTCAAGCACGAGCTAGTGTCGTATCGAGTAAATGCTGGCAATTATTGCTGATAAACAAAGGAGTCCGCTCATACTGAACCTTTGATCATAAGTTTTATTCATATCACAAGCTTTCAGCATGAGTTACAGGTGTCATGCCCACCCGGAGAGCGACGCCCCAGATTGCAATGGTCGCTCTAACCTCTTCTTCGTTTTCCCCCCAGTATATATAATCTCCCCGAGATGTGGGTGGCTCCCTCTACTGTCCAATCCCCTGTCTACAACACACTTCCTGTCTGTTGTATGTGGCGTTACACTAAAACATTCCCTCTTGATACTAAAATAAACGTCCTCCATTTGCAGATTGCACTTTCTCTCTGAACTTTGTCACAACGCCTGCTTTTTTCCCGATCATTGAGGGCGCACCATCTGTAGCCAGGCTGACAGCGCGGGACCAGTCCACTCCGACCCTGTCCAGCGCGCCGACGAGTGCGGTAAAAATATCAGCACTGTCGTTGTATCTGTCATCGGCACCAACTCCACGAACTCCTCGGTGACGGTCAATGTGTCATCAACTCCGCGGATGAAAAAATGGCCAGTTGTGCAACATCTGTAATGTCCGTGCTTTCATCAATTACAACCGAAAACGCAATAAATGACTTTACTTTTTGCTTCAACTGGCTGTCCAAATCCACTGAAAGATCGGAAATCCTGTCTGCAACTGTGTTTCTTGTCAGGCTGATATTTGCAAAAGCCTGCCGCTTTTCAGGGCACACAATCTCCGCTGCCTTCATCATGCATGTTTTTACAAATTCACCCTCACTAAATGGTTTTGAAGCCACTGCGATTTCATTAGCAACGAGGTAGCTAGCTTTCACTGCAGCGTCACTGATGTCTCGGCTGTGAGTAAACACAGACTGCTGTTTCTTCAGACCCGCCAACAGTTCATTCACCTTCTCTCATCTCCGCTGTCCTTGAAAGTTGTCATATTTGTCGGCATGAAGACTCACATAGTGGCGACGAAGGTTATATTCTTACAGCACTGCAACATGCTCTGAACACACCAAACATACAGCTTTCCCATTCAATTCCGTGATTAAATAGGATGACCATTTTTCTTGGAACACTCTGCACTCTGCGTCCACTTTTCTCTTTTTTGACAGAGACATATTGGGGCAATGAGGGTGCCAAAGCACATAATGTTAAAAGTAGAAGCCGTAATAAATATCGCGGGCAAAACAAAGTAGCTCATTGGCTGCACGTGCTTGACCAACTTGCTCTGCCCCAGTATAAACAGTTTGCTTGCTTAACACAATTGCTATTGCGCCATCCAGTGGACGCAGTTGGAACAGCAGTTTATTTTATTGAAAAATTGCAGCGCATTTTTATACTTAAAAAAACAAAACAAAAAAAAACAGTTTTTTATTTTTGAATTTTTTTTTTAATCATCTCGCGGGCCGGATTAAACCCGTTTGCGGGCCTGATCCGGCCCGCGGGCCGTACGTTTGACACCCCTGTTCTAAGCCTTCTCGTCCTCTTCCTCTCCAATTCTGTGTCTGTCCAGAAACTGGCTGTGGATATGGATAACTGGTACCCCCCTTGGTGGCTGGTACAATTGCATTTGACCTTGTTCAGTTGAAGCTGTAACAGTGATTGTTGATTTGGTTCACTCTGATTCTTCATAACCAAAGCTTCTCTTCTCCACCAGTTGTAAGTTGTATTTGATTGAGTTTTCTGAGAGTTTCTTGATCCTGTTCTTTCTTGTTGTTGACATATCAGGATTCTTCAACAGCTTATATTCTAAGTTCTGTCCCCGAAATATCCTCTTCCATCATCTTCTTACTAGTGGCATTTTCCCTTGGCCTCACTGTATTCTTCTCTTAGTTTCCAGACATCTCGGTTTTTCTTACTTCTGGAGTTTTGGATTAATCTTTCTGGTCGTTTCTGCTTGTCCTCTATCTATTATTCATTCATCTTCATATCTGATGCAATAATCACCCTCCTGGATGATCACTGGAAGCTGAGGATAAACATCCCAAAGCTCTACTTCCTTCTCATAAGGTGGGGGTGTTTTTGCTGAATCCGTATGTGAGAAAGGTATACTGACTTCTGCCATTAGTTTTTCTGTCGCCTTCTCTTCCTTTAGCCTTTTCTCTATACCTTTGTTTATCTTATCGCTGGAATCTTTTATCAGTTTTTGTTTGAGAATGAAGGGCAACTTTTGTTTCATTTGCCGGATAACCTAGCAATACTTTAGTTAAAGGATTACTATTTTGTACTATATCAACAGGTGTAATCACCCTCATAGCCTTGCTGTCCTTTCTCCCCATTGTAACAACCCTTTTATATTCCTTTATTGTGAATTATTTTATTTTAGACTATATAGCCTATGGCTTCCCCCCTTTAATTATTAATATAAACCAAACAACCCAAATCTCTTTTTTTTTTCTTTTTTTTTATCAATCAACAAAAATATGAATATAAAAAAAAAATCAATTAAAAATTTTATTCAAAAACTATTTTTAATTAAAATAAAAAATCAATAAAAAAATCAATTAAAAATTATGAATAATTAAAACCAATTTTTTATTTCTATATCCTATCTTACCAATTAGTGGCTATCTTACCACAACCCATCAGGAAAGTAAATGCAAGTAGTCCACTTCAGGGCAATCCAAAAACCAAAGACTTCTAATCCTAAACACTACAATACCCATAAACCCCCTAACCTTTATAAGCACCTAATTATCTTAATTTTTCAAATCTTTTCTCTTTGTTCCCTCTCTGTGTTTCTGTCTCCCCCTGCAGTGTAACAGAAGTATGACCCATTTACCCAAAATCACCCTTGTTGTAGTTTTAGTAAACAACGTGTTGTAGTCTAGTGCCGGAAACCAAACGTGTCATAATCTCGTGCCATAAACTCCCCCGTTTTGTAGTGTAGTTTCGTAAAATTAAACGTGTTGTAGTTTAGTAAAATCACACGCATGCGCATTACATTCAACCATACGCTTTCACCGTGGAAGGGGGATTCTTAGCTCTCTCCCCAACCCAAATAGACAGTTAACAGTCCTGCTGTACCTCCGTTTTCCCCTCATAGTCAAACAACATTTAACAGCGCTCACACAACATAGAACTTGAATTCCACACACACACAAACATAATTTAAGAGGCTTTATTCCATCGCAGTGGACCTCTAAGGTCACATGTTAGCATGCAGCATATTAGCATTTAGCATTAGCCTGTATGCACCATGTAGCATGAAAACAATGTACCCGACATTGCGCCTTAAATTACTTTTCTTTGTTCCTACTAACTTTAGGCTGCCGTGAGTTATGGATATTATATGAGAGGTTACATCAGACAAATGCTTCGTCAACCACCAGCTGAGAGGTAACATCAATAGAATGTATATTCCAAAACCCGTGTCCCCAGAACACACCTAATCACACCGAATGCGTTATTAGGATTTATGGCCCACCCTATGGTCGCCTCGTTTGTTCCGAGGGCTTATCAAATCCTGCAATGTCCTAACTTGTATACATATCTTGGCCCCGATTGTTCTTGACTTCCTATTCAAGCAACACATCTCTATAGCCAATCTATAGGCTCTCTCCCCTTTTGCGCTGTTTTAAATTTTTTTATAATGATTAGCCAGACCCCCAGTTCTCAGCAATAACGCCACACGAGGCACATTTCGGTCCTAATGGTACATCTCTACAGTGTACACAAATAGCATCCAAACTAACAAACTCCCAAAGCTGTGAGAAACAAACTCACCCTTTTCTGGCCATGACTTCAGAAGGAGTTAGCTTGGCGGCTGAATGAATGGAACAAAGAAGAGATGCAGACCAGCCCCACGTTGGGCGCCATTTGTCGTATCGAGTAAATGCTGGCAATTATTGCTGATAAACAAAGGAGTCCGCTCATACTGAACCTTTGATCATAAGTTTTATTCATATCACAAGCTTTCAGCATGAGTTACAGGTGTCATGCCCACCCGGAGAGCGACGCCCCAGATTGCAAAGGTCGCTCTAACCTCTTCTTCGTTTTCCCCCCAGTATATATAATCTCCCCGAGATGTGGGTGGCTCCCTCTACTGTCCAATCCCCTGTCTACAACACACTTCCTGTCTGTTGTATGTGGCGTTACACTAAAACATTCCCTCTTGATACTAAAATAAACGTCCTCTCCGGTTCCACTTAAAAACATTAACAAAGACATAATCCTAATACACTACACTAGCAAGAACCTATTGAGACGTTGAAGCAAGTATTTGCATATTCCGTTAGGGAACGCCTCCTTTGATGTGCGCGTGTGCACAAACTCAATTCAACCTTGCACTCCTTCTAAACAACACATTTTTTTTACTTTAGCAAAGTGTGAACTCTATAAAAGTTAGTGCACTGTGTTCGTAAAATATTTTAGTTTTGGGAACTTAAAATTGTATTGAGATCAAACGTTTCATCGATGAGAACATTAGCATAATGCAGGCCCAGTTTCACCAGAGATACTTTAGAGGGACAAGGACTTCCATCTTCTCCCACTACCCGCAACTGGACTTCCTCTCACTGACATATTTGGTGGTGAGAAAACATTCTAAATGGATGCTTCAGCTTCATAGCCCCTGTTACCTGTGTCTGGGTTACCCTTTATGTCTGTAACTACAAAATGGCGAGCTGTATTGTCCACTCTAACAATGAAAATAAATGTATTAAAAAATGGAAAATAATCTGGAAATGACAAGATCAGCTGGGACCATTCTAGCCAATGAGAGGGCAGTGGCACAACTCAGATATAACTTCTTTTTTTTTCTCTCAAAGTTGTCGGGATGTCACATGACCTACTTAAACTTTTTTTTTACAACAGATAAGGTGTTGGTCCCATGTTTTATGAGCTGAAATAAAATAGCCCAGAAATTTCGAATATGCACCGAAAGTGTATTTATCTAAAATGTTGTGCACAAAGTTGTTTACATCCCTGTTAGTGAGCATTTCTCCTTTGCCAAGATAATCCATCCACCTGATAGGTGTGGTATATCAAGAAATTGATTAAACAGCAGGATCATTACACCTTGTGCTGGGGACAAAAAAGAAAGGCCACTCTAAAACGTGCAGTTTTGTCACACAACACAATGCCACAGATGTCTCAAGTTTTGAGGGAATTTAATGTTAATTTCTCTACCATACAGTGCATTCGGAAAGTATTCAGACCCCTTGACTTTTTCCACATTTTGTTACGTTACAGCCTACTTCTAAAATGGATTAAAGAGTTTTCCCCCCTCATCAATCTACACACAATACCCCATGATGACAAAGCAAAAACAGGTTTTTAGATTTGTTTGCTAATTTATAAAAAATTATAAACTGAAATATCACATTTACATCAGTATTCAGACCCTTTACTCAGTACTTTGTTGAAGCACCTTTGGCAGCGATTACAGCTTTGAGTCTTCGTGGGTATGATGCTACAAGCTTGGTACACCTGTATTTGGGGAGTTTCTCCCATTCTTCTCCCATTCTTCTCTGCAGATCCTCTCAAGCTCTGTCAGGTTGGATGGGGAGCGTCGCTGCACAGCTGTTTTCAGGTCTCTCCAGAGATGTTAGATTGGGTTCAAGTCCGGGCTCTGGCTGGACCACTCAAGGACATTCAGAGACGTGTCCCAATGCCACTCCTGCATTGCCTTGACTGTGTGATAAGGGTCATTGTCCTGTTGGAAGGTGAACTTTCTCCCAAGTCTGAGCACTCTGGAGTAGGTTTTCATCAAGGATCTCTCTGTACTTTGCTCTGTTCATCTTTCCCTTGAGCCTGACTAGTCTCCCAGTCCCTGCCGCTGAAAA
Organism: Coregonus lavaretus; assembly: GCF_964263955.1. NCBI lineage: Eukaryota > Metazoa > Chordata > Actinopteri > Salmoniformes > Salmonidae > Coregonus > Coregonus lavaretus. The sequence continues at coordinate 11,184,367 of NC_140023.1, read as the reverse complement.
ACATCCCCACAGTATAATGCTGGCACCACCTTGACTAATTGTAGGGATGGTGCCAGGTTTCCTCCAGACGTGACGGTTGGCATTCAGGCTAAAGAGTTCAATCTTGCTTTCATCAGACCAGAGAATCTTGTTTCTCATGGTCTGAGAGTCTTTAGGGGCCTTTTGGCAAACTCCAAGCGGGCTGTCATGTGGCTTTTACTGAGGAGTGGCTTCCATCGGGGCACTCTACCATAGAGGCCTGATTGGTGGAGCGCTGCAGAGATGGTTGTCCTTCTGGAAGGTTCTCCCATCTCCACAGAGGAACTCTGGAGCTCTGTCAGAGTGACCATTGGTTTCTTGGTTACCTCCCTGACCAAGGCCCTTCTCCCCTGATTGCTCAGTTTGGCCGGGCGGCCAGCTCTAGGAAGAGTATTGGTTGTTCCAAACTTCTTCCATTTAAGGCTGATGGAGGCCACCGTGTTGTTGGTGACCTTCAATGCTGCAGAAATGTTTTTATACCCTTCCCCAGATCTGTGCCTCGACACAATCCTGTCTCGGAGCTCTACGGACAATTCCTACGACCTCATGGCTTGGTTTTTGCTCTGACATGCACTTTCAATTGTGGGACCATATATAGACAGGTGTGTGCCTTTCCAAATCATGTCCAATCAAATGAATTTACCACAGGTGGACTCAAATCAAGTTGTAGAAACATCTCAAGGATGATCAATGGAAACAAGATGCACCTGAGCTCAATTTCGAGTCATATAGCAAAGGGTCTGAATACTTATGTAAATAAGGTATTTCTGTTTTTATGTCTAAAAACCTGTTTTTGCTTTGTCATTATGGGGTATTGTGTGTAGATTGAAGAGGATTTTTATTTATTTAATCATTTAGAATAAGACTGTAATGTAACGAACTGTGGAAAAAGTCTAGGGGTCTGAATACTTTCCGAATACTTTCCGAAGATGGCACTGTAGGCCACCTCCAACATCGTTTTAGAGATTTTGGCAGTACATCCAACCGGCCTCACAACTGCAGACCACATGTAACCATGCCAGCCCAGGACCTCCACATCCGTCTTCTTCCTCTGCGGAATCGTCTGACACCAGCCACCCAGACAGCTGATGAAGCTGTGGGTGTGCACAACCGAAGAACTGTCAGAAACTGTCTGAGGGAAGCTCATCTGCATGCTCGTCTTCCTCACCAGGGTCTTAACCTGACTGCATTTCGTTGTCGTAACCAACTTCAGTGGGCAAATGCTCACCTTCGATGGCTATTGGAACACTGGAGAAGGTTGCTCTTCACAGATGAATCCCGGTTTCAACTGTACCGGGCAGAAGGTAGACAGCGTGTATGGCATCGTGTTTGCTGATGTCAACGTTGTGAACAGACTGTCCCATGGTGGCGGTGGGGTTATGGTATGGGCAGGCATAAGCTACGGACAACAAACACAATTGCATTTTATCGATGGCAATTTGAATGCACAGAGATACCGTGAAGAGATCCTGAGGCCCATTGTTGTGCCATTCGTCCGCCGCCATCACCTCATGTGTCAGCATGATAATACACGGCCCCATCTTGCAAGGATCTGTATACAATTCCTAGAAGCTGAAAATGTCCCAGTTCATCCATGGCCTGCATAGTCACCAGACATGTCAACCATTGAGCATGTTCGGGATGCTCTGGATTGATGTGTTTGACAGTGTGTTCCAGTTCTCACCAATATCCAGCAACTATCCAGACAATATCTTGATCAACTCTATGTGAAGGAGATTTGTCGCGCTGCATGAGGCAACTGGTGGTCACACCATATACTGATTGGTTTTCTGATCCAAGCCCCCTACATTTAAAATGTATCTGTGACCAACAGATGAATATCTGTTTTCCAAGTCATGTAAAATAGATATATTCACTTTACCACTATACCACTTGGACAAATCTAGTATCTTGGACAATCTAGGAAAAATTATGATTGAGTAAAAAAAATACTTTCTTATTAAAAAGTGTCTGGGCTCAATTTTAGCTACTGGAATAGTTGAGAGATGCTTGATCATCCATACTAACATTTGAAAGTAAATTCAAGGAAATTGGTAAAGTATTCTAATTCCTATAAACATGTAGGCCTAACGTGACAAACATCTGTCTGGAATCCATATTTTCATATTGTGTCTGTAAAGGCATACTGCGGACAATGTAGACAATTATTGCATTATAAAGTAGAGAACCCCTTTATGAATCCCAGTATGAAAATGTATGCACTCACTAACTGTAAGTCGCTCTGGATAAGAGCGTCTGCTAAATGACTTAAATGTAAATGTAATAACCTCACAGACTGACTATCCAGAGCGATAGGATCTTATGTTTTGTTTTTCTGCACAGTGGGCACAATGGATTCCGTTTCTGGAAAAATGTGTAAGTGAAAATAAAGGTATTCTGTTCTATAATGTTTACAGATCATTAATTAAAGTAATACAGTAACAGCAAACAATACCAAGTATTTTTATAATGCACATCACTATCCCATTTAGGTAACTAGAATTTCTTAAATGGAGTTGTGGATATCAGGTTGAAAGCCAAGGTATAAAGCCAAGGTTTGCGATTTACTGCCAGTATAATTTATTGGCTGATCCCTCCTGATGACCCAGATGGAATCATGTGATCCTTCCTTAATCCATAGGAAGTCCCACCCAGTTGACTACTTTATTTTTTTAACCCATTTGACTACTGCAAAATGGTGAAAGTCCTTAAGGGCGCTGCCGATTCTAAAATATGATTTTGGGCACAAGAGCCCTGTATCTATCTCAATGGGGGAAAACTAGTACCCATTGTGGGTGAAGCCAATCAGGTAAAACTGAGGTTTTGTTTGAAACTGCTAGTGAGTCGGGTGATGATAAAAGCGCAGAGAGTGAGAATGAGTGGGTTACAGTGGCGAAGAAGGGAAACAAGAGAAGTACAGTTGTGGTGGAAACTCGGAAACCCCTAGACTCGTTTTTAGTCGGAGTGTTCAAGGTGAAGAAGAGCATCTTGGTGAGTGGGTGGCAGCCCAACAGGTCAGGGTTCACCGCCTTAAACAAGCCCAGACTCAGGGTCTCCCAGACCCCAGAGTGCTCCGTGGTCAGGGCTAAGGTGGCTGTGTAGCGGTGGTGCACCTTATGGAAAGTCCGGTAGAGCCAGGGCACCTTGTGGTGAAACACATGCCACACAAAGTACTGCAGGTCAAAGAGGAGGAGACAGACTAGCACGTACCAGGCCACATGAAGAGCCCCAGGGGCTTGGGCAGGGAGGACCACTGGTCCCCAGTACCAGTGCAGAATGCTGAGGGGGAAGATGAACACAGTTTGGGTGTGCATGGAGGTAGCCAGGCAGCTCCATGCCATTACCCAGGTCACCCTGCTCTGTGGCTGGATCTTGTAGTGGTGCACCAGGTCTAATCTGGAGGACAGGGTGTCCAGGCACAGGTAAGGCAGGCAGCAGCTCAGATAGAGTGTCAGGGAGAACAGGACGGGGAACAAAGGAGAGCGGAGAAAGTCTTCTTGTGCTCTTATCCTGTTCCATAAACTCTGTAGCAGGAGAGGAGGACTCCAGTGAGGGCTCCATCTTTACTGATCCAATGGTCTTCAGTCTGCAGGCAGTAGAGGATGCCTCTTAAAGAGGCTGTATTATTACTCTATGTGACATACCGCATGTCCTTATTAGGCTTTTCCTGCTGGGGAACTCCGTAAGGAGGGAACGGCATGCTTCACTTTCCAAACTATTTAACCCCCTGCGTCTATGAACAACTGTCCTCAAATAAAAATGTAATCTGTCAAAGGGAAATGAAATAATATTTAGGGTGACAAATTGCTTCAGACAATGAAGTAAGTCATTATTCATTAGTTTAACATAGTTGAGAGTAACTGTTTTCAAATGGTCTACTATGACAACACGTTCCCACCCGCTTGAACCGTAGGCAGGCAGATAGATACTGTTTGATCATGTCATGATCATGGACTATAGTGTCCAGCTGTGTGTATGTTTATTTTAGTTTTGTGGGGTTTTTTCTTCAAAAACAGACACTGTAGAGACCCTAGTATTTAGTATTTGTTGCTGGGTAAACCAATATGAGTATGCCTGAGTTTGATTTATGTAGGTACAAGGTCAGGTTCAGGGCACACGGTCAGAGACAGATTTTGGTAGAAAGCAATGGGGAATGAAGGGTGACTAGTGTCACTTATTTTTCTTAAAACTGCATTGTTGGTTAAGGGCTTGTAAGTAAGCATTTCACTGTAAGTTCTACACCTGTTGTATTCGTCGCATGTGGAAAATAAAATTAGATTTGATTTGATTTTGAATACATCACCTTCTCAGAAGTTGCTCCAGAAATCACAGTATCAAGATTGGCCAACATATTGCCAGTAGGCCTAGTGTACAGTATTTCACAAATTCTTAAAGTTCTATTATACGTGACATTATTGGCATACCCACTACACTACACACCTATTGAGCTTCTTGATATTGTACAGTACAGTAGTAGTGACGGTGGGTCATTCTCGAACAAACGGCTCTTTTTGAACAGATATTTTTGGTGAACGTCGAATCGCATCTGTGAAAGAGCCGTTTCTTTGTCTCCCTGATTTGTATAGCCTACTGTTACCACTGCTTTTTGAGCTGCCGACAACAATTATCTGTAGATAAGTTATAAAAACATTATCTGGAGATGGTAATTCCTCACTGCAGAAACTGAGGAGAGCGCATCATTCTGGTCCACACACTGTCCAAAGCGCGAATTATTTTCCTTCATATTTTTTGCAGGCCATCTATTAATTTGGTCAGATAAACATTTATTTTAACTTGCATGTCACAATGTGACATAACGGTAGGTAGCATGTTATGCTTTAATTAGAGATGAGCTATTTTTTCATGGATTTATGTAAATGTTTAAGCACTACTTAATGAAGAGCCATTTGAGAGCCAAATGAACAGCTCTTTTAGTTGAACAGAGCAAAATGATCCGGCTCACCGAAAAGACTCGGAATGCCCATCACTATACAGTAGGCTACCCCTTCTGTCTTAGTCAAATACAACACTCTTTTCCTTGCAATGGTTCGACAAAAAACAGGATTAGATTTTTGTGTAAGGTGCCACCTAGTGTATTAATAAAGACAATGCATCCCTCCACCTTCATCTCGTGCAGCCCTATTGCTAACACAACTGATTAAACTAATTGCATTCTAAACTGAAGAACATGATTAGTTGATTATTGGAGTTAGGTATGGTAACAGGTGCTGGAGCAAAAGTGTGTCACAAATCAGGCCACGAGGACTGTAGTTGCCCATCCCTGCATCACCAGTTCAGCGTCCATAAATTCACCCATGTGTCTCTATTTGTAATCATTGACTGACTGACATGCAGAAGGCTGGAATACAGGCTCAGAGTTTGGCCTGGTCAGGTCAAGTGGTCAGGTAAAACTCCTGGCCTTAAACATAACATTCTCCTTCCATCTGTCTTCTCATTCTGTCTCCTGTGGTGTTATCTGTTCATAGTAATAAGAGGGGAATCCAGTGTGAGGAATATGTGAACCCTGGCCTTGTTTATTTACATTCTGTCCCGTGCTCTTATCCTGTTTCTCTATCCGGTTATCTTGATTGAGGTATATTGGCTTCTCTCTCACAGCGATTTAACATTAATGTCACATCTCTCACCATCTTTCACCAAAAATGAGATGATGAGACATTGGTTTTGATTTCTCTAGAAGAAGAACTCGTATCATAAAATGTTTCAAACATTATAATAAAATGTATCTAAAAAAAATAAGTCTGGTGGTCCACTATAGGAACCTGGCCTGGGTGCACTATCACCAAGGGGAGCTAAATCACACGTGATGTCATAAAATAAGAAACACTCAATGGCATAAAATATTAAACCTTTACCTCTGATGTACAACACATATAGACCTTGGACCTGAAAGAGCCTGCTCTCTGACCTTAATAAACTTTACCTGTAAGATGTTAAGATGTGATACACAAAACCTACTTTTGCTCAACGTGTTAACTCAACATTTCTGTGACTGTCAATTAAAGTGGGTCAGTTAGCAATCCACTAAAGTGTTTCTTACTTTTGCATACAGTAAAAAGGCTGAATTATGTTTGCATTAATTTCTCAGAAATGTTATCTAAATATTTATTAAGTAATTTGGATGATGGATTGGTTGGTTGGTTGGTTGATTACAGTTGATTGATCTTTAAATGTAGATGTTATTAGAATGGTGTCTGCAATGACCATTCACTTTAGTCTCTATTTGCTAGAAACAAAACTATGGCTAGAAACGAAACTTTGATACTTGGTTGTAAAGTGATGCAGTAAACAGCATGACCAGCTGATTGTAAGATAAGAATGTGGTCCATACAGTATAAAATCAGGATATAAGCCAGTGAGGTATCTAATCAGACATTAATTTGCTCTTGAAACTCAGAGACCACAAGATGGCTTTCTCTTGTCCAACTAAGACGTAAGCTCTCTCTGTCTCTCTCTCTCTCTCTCTCTCTCTCTCTCTCTCTCTCTCTCACACACACACACACACACACACAAACACACACACGACACACACACAAACACACACACAATCCAGGTCTGAAATATCTCCCCTAGGCATTGTTAGTTCTAAATTATTTTGATTGAACTCTTGTGCACTACTTAATGAAGAGCCATTTGAAAGCCAAATGAACAGCTCTTTTAGTTGAACAGAGCAAAATGATCCGGCTCACCGAAAAGACTCGGAATGCCCATCACTATACAGTAGGCTACCCCTTCTGTCTTAGTCAAATACAACACTCTTTTCCTTGCAATGGTTCGACAAAAAACAGGATTAGATTTTTGTGTAAGGTGCCACCTAGTGTATTAATAAAGACAATGCATCCCTCCACCTTCATCTCGTGCAGCCCTATTGCTAACACAACTGATTAAACGAATTGCATTCTAAACTGAAGAACATGATTAGTTGATTATTGGAGTTAGGTATGGTAACAGGTGCTGGAGCAAAAGTGTGTCACCAATCAGGCCACGAGGACTGTAGTTGCCCATCCCTGCATCACCAGTTCAGCGTCCATAAATTCACCCATGTGTCTCTATTTGTAGTCATTGACTGACTGACATGCAGAAGGCTAGAATACAGGCTCAGAGTTTGGCCTGGTCAGGTCAAGTGGTCAGGTAAAACTCCTGGCCTTAAACATAACATTCTCCTTCCATCTGTCTTCTCATTCTGTCTCCTGTGGTGTTATCTGTTCATAGTAATAAGAGGGGAATCCAGTGTGAGAAATATGTGAACCCTGGCCTTTTTTATTTACATTCTGTCCCGTGCTCTTATCCTGTTTCTCTATCCGGTTATCTCGATTGAGGTATATTGGCTTCTCTCTCACAGCGATTTAACATTAATGTCACATCTCTCACCATCTTTCACCAAAAATGAGATGATGAGACATTGGTTTTGATTTCTCTAGAAGAAGAACTCGTATCATAAAATGTTTCAAACATTATAATAAAATGTATCTAAAAAAGCTAAGTCTGGTGGTCCACTATAGGAACCTGGCCTGGGTGCACTATCACCAAGGGGAGCTAAATCACATGTGATGTCATAAAATAAGAAACACTCAATGCCATAAAATATTAAACCTTTACCTCTGATGTACAACACATCTAGACCTTGGACCTGAAAGAGCCTGCTCTCTGACCTTAATAAACTTTACCTGTAAGATGTTAAGATGTGATACACAAAACCTACTTTTGCTCAACGTGTTAACTCAACATTTCTGTGACTGTCAATTAAAATGGGTCAGTTAGCAATCCACTAAAGTGTTTCTTACTTTTGCATACAGTAAAAAGGCTGAATTATGTTTGCATTAATTTCTCAGAAATGTTATCTAAATATTTATTAAGTAATTTGGATGATGGATTGGTTGGTTGGTTGGTTGATTACAGTTGATTGATCTTTAAATGTAGATGTTATTAGAATGGTGTCTGCAATGACCATTCACTTTAGTCTCTATTTGCTAGAAACAAAACTATGGCTAGAAACGAAACTTTGATACTTGGTTGTAAAGTGATGCAGTAAACAGCATGACCAGCTGATTGTAAGATAAGAATGTGGTCCATACAGTATAAAATCAGGATATAAGACAGTGAGGTATCTAATCAGACATTCATTTGCTCTTGAAACTCAGAGACCACAAGATGGCTTTCTCTTGTCCAACTAAGACGTAAACTCTCTCTCTCTCTCTCTCTCTCTCTCTCTCTCTCTCTCTCTCTCTCTCTCTCTCTCTCTCTCTATCTCTCTCTATCTCCCTCTCTCTCTCTCTCTCTCTCTCTCTCTCTCTCTCTCTCTCTCTCTCTCTCTCACACACACACACACACACACACACACACACACACACACACACACAAACACACACACGACACACACACAAACACACACACAATCCAGGTCTGAAATATCTCCCCTAGGCATTGTTAGTTCTAAACTATTTTGATTGAACTGTTGTCTTTTTTTAACCAGAATGGCTCAGACCTCCTTGAAAATTAGTCTGCAATGTTTGGAATGCCACTTCACCTGGAAGTTGGACTACAGCAGATCTAAACTTCAAAGCCTCAGAGAAACCATGATAGATATCAGCAGCAGAGAGGGGGTTCAATGTTCCTGGGCAGGTCATCTGTACAACCTCCTGGCTTACCTACACCATGCTCTGGGCTCCACAGAGGACGCTCTTCAATGCCTGAAGAAGGCTGAAGAGGCCATTCGCCAAAGCAGTCCAGACGACGTGGAGCTAAGTCTGGTGGTCCACTATGGGAACCTGGCCTGGGTGCACTATCACCAAGGGGAGCTGACAGAGAGCCAGACCTATGTGGAGAAGGTGGGCAGACTACTGCGGGACAACCCCTGCTCAGGTGTAGTGTGGGGTGAAAGGGCCTGGACTTTGAATAAGTTCGATGTAAGCAAGAGGAAGGAAGCGCTACATTACTTCCAGATGGCCTTAAATGGGGACCCTGAGAACAAGGTGCTGCGCTGCGGTTACACCATGGCATTTAATAAATCTGTTGATAGGAAAAACATTACCCCGAAGCTGCGATCTGAGATGTTGGAGCAGCTATGGATTGCTAGAGAATTGGATCCAGAAGATTTGTACATCACAGTAATGTACCTGCAGAGGCTTGCAGAGAGTGGCCAGGTTGAGGAAGCACTTAAACTTGCAGAGGAAGTGACAGAGAAGCCTTTGGAGAGCTTTGGTGGATTTGGACTCTTACTATCATTTTACAGAGATCACGTCTCTCATGATTCAAGCATTGACCTGGCAAGAAGGACCCTGGAGAGACACCCTGATTCACGCCAGCTGAAGAGGCATCTTGGGAAGTGTTACAAATGGAAGATTTTCTCTCGGGAAGAGAAAATCAACCCAATGAGGCATATTCTGATTGAAAATGCAGTTAACCTGTATGAAGAGGTGGTCACACTCTACCCAAAATCCCTTGCAGCAAAACTGGAACTGACTGCCATGTACAAAGAATCTGGCAGAGTTGATAGAGCAGATAAGATATTCGAGGACCTGCTTCTTGAAATAGAAGGAATGGAACCACAGGATTTACAAAAATTGTACAACTGGTATGCCAAACATCTGTTTTATGCCAAAAAAGATGCTTCCAGGTCAATTGATTTCCACAAGAAGGCAGCAGAGATTATGCTACCCACTGACCAACGTGACAGCAGTATTCGTGTTTTGTCGTCCATTGTCCATAATAGAGGACACAGAGCTGAGGAAATTGTGAACTTCCTGGATGGCCTTGATAGAGAAGGTGCTGTCGGCCAGTTCTAGACCTTTTTTCCAATTAAGGCTTGAAATATCCAGAACTACCTGCCGAATCGTTCAAATTTACATCGCCTGTTTATGATTGATTAATGTGGAAAATATATTCACTATACCACTAGTACACATTTTGGTCAATCTAGGACAAATCTTGATTCATGAGAAATGTCTGCGCTCAATTTTGCTACTGGGATTGCTGAGAGACGCATGATAATCAATACTAACACTTGAAAGTAAATTCAAGGCTGATAGTAAAGTCTTATATATATGCAGGCCTAACATGACAAACTTCTGTCTGTAAAAGTTTACTGTGGACTAATGTACTGTAGACAAACAAATATGTTATTTTTCATTAATGCATTATAGAGTAGAGAGGCCCTGTATGGCCTCACACACTGACTATCCAGAGTGATAGGATCTTACTGATTTTATTTTCTTCACACTGGGCACAATATATTCTGTTTCTGGAAAATGTATTTAATGTGTAATATTATACTGTCAAATATCTTGTAAGTTCTTGTGAAAATAAAGGTTCTCTTCTATTCTATTCTGTTAAAATATCATTAATTAAAGAAATACAGTAACAGCAAACAATACCAAGTTATTTTATAGTACACACCACTATCCCAGTAGGTTACTAGAATTTCTTAATGCATAGCTGTGGATATCTAGTTCTAATTGTACGACCAAATACATTGACTATCATCAGCTATGGTCTGAGTTTGATTGATTAAGGCTCTGAAGGTCAAGCATACGGTACAAGGTCAGGGTACACAGCCAGAGACAGAGAACACCACAAATACAGCAAAGAATATGTCAGTGGCGCTGCCACAGAGAAGCAGCGCCGGAAGAAGATGGCTGCCGTTTTACAGCCCTCTAACCAATTGTACTATTATGTGTGTTTTTCCGCGTTATTTGTAATTTATTTTGTACATAATGTTTTTGCCATCGTCTCTTATAACCAAAGAGAGCTTCTGGATATCAGGACAGCGATTACTCACCTCGCGTTGGACGAAGACTTTTTCTTCAACGAGGCGTTCGCGAAGGATATTCTACAGACACCCAACAAGGCCCAGATCCCCGTCATTCGCGTGAGGAAGAGACGGAGATATCGTGGACGCAGATCCGGGTGCCTTGTAAGGATCCGACGGCGAACGAGTAAACTGCCTCTCCCATCAATCCTATTAGCCAACGTTCAATCTTTTGAGAATAAAATTGACGATTTAAGATTACGGTTATCCTACCAACGGGACATTAAAAACTGTAATATCTTATGTTTCACGGAGTCGTGGCTGAACGACAACAATGACAACATTCAGCTAGCAGGCTATACGCTACATCGGCAGGACAGAACGTCTGACTCTGGTAAGACAAGGGGCGGCGGTCTGTGTATATTTGTAAACAACAGCTGGTGCACAAAATCAAATACTAAGGAAGTCTCGAGGTTTTGCTCGCCTGAGGTAGAGTATCTTATGATAAGCTGTAGACCACACTATTTACCAAGAGAGTTTTCATCTATATTTTTCATAGCTGTCTATTTACCACCACAAACCAATGCTGGCATTAAGATTGCACTGAATGAGTTGTACAAGGCCATTAATCAACAGGAAAACGCTCATCCAGATGCAGCGCTCCTAGTAGCCGGGGACTTTAATGCAGGGAAACTTACATCCGTTCTACCTCATTTCTACCAGCATGTTAAATGTGCAACCAGAGGGGAAAAAACTCTAGACCACCTTTACTCCACTCACAGAGACGCATACAAAGCTCTCCCTCGCCCTCCATTTGGCAAATCTGACCATAACTCTATCCTCCTGATTCCTGCTTATAAGCAAAAACTGAAGCAGGAAGCACCAGTGATTCGGCTAATAAAAAAGTGGTCAGATGACGCAGATGCTAAGCTACAGGACTGTTTTGCTAGCACAGACTGGAACATGTTCCGGGATTCTTCAGACAGCATTGAGGAGTACACCACATCAGTCACTGGCTTCATCAATAAGTGCATCGATGATGTCGTCCCCACAGTGACCGTACGTACATACCCCAACCAGAAGCCATGGATTACAGGAAACATCCGCACTGAGCTAAAGGGTAGAGCTGCCGCTTTCAAGGAACGGGACTCTAACCCGGACGCTTATAAGAAATCCCGCTATGACCTCCGACGAACCATCAAACAGGCAAAGAGTCAATACAGGTCTAAGATTGAATCATACTACACTGGCTCTGACGCTCGTCGGATGTGGCAGGGCTTGAAAACTATTACAGACTACAAAGGGAAGCACAGCCGCGAGCTGCCCAGTGACACAAGCCTACCAGACGAGCTAAACCACTTCTATGCTCGCTTCGAGGCAAGCAACACTGAAGCATGCATGAGAGCACCAGCTGTTCCGGACGACTATGTGATCACGCTCTCCGTAGCCGATGTGAGTAAGACTTTTAAGCAGGTCAACATTCACAAGGCCGCAGGGCCAGACGGATTACCAGGACGTGTACTCCGAGCATGTGCTGACCAACTGGCAAGTGTCTTCACTGACATTTTCAACATGTCCCTGACTGAGTCTGTAATACCAACATGTTTCAAGCAGACCACCATAGTCCCCGTGCCCAAGGACACTAAGATAACCTGCCTAAATGACTACCGACCCGTAGCACTGACGTCTGTAGCCATGAAGTGCTTTGAAAGACTGGTCATGGCTCACATCAACAGCATAATCCCAGAAACCCTAGACCCACTCCAATTTGCATACCGCCCCAACAGATCCACAGATGATGCAATCTCTATCGCACTCCACACTGCCCTTTCCCACCTGGACAAGAGGAACACCTACGTGAGAATGCTATTCATTGACTACAGCTCAGCATTCAACACCATAGTGCCCTCTAAGCTCATCACTAAGCTAAGGATCCTGGGACTAAACACCTCCCTCTGCAACTGGATCCTGGACTTCCTGACGGGCCGCCCCCAGGTGGTAAGGGTAGGTAACAACACATCTGCCACACTGATCCTCAACACGGGGGCCCCTCAGGGGTGCGTGCTCAGTCCCCTCCTGTACTCTCTGTTCACCCATGACTGCATGGCCAGGCACGACTCCAACACCATCATTAAGTTTGCCGACGACACAACAGTGGTAGGCCTGATCACCGACAACAATGAGACAGCCTATAGGGAGGAGGTCAGAGATCTGGCTGTGTGGTGCCAGGACAACAACCTCTCCCTCAACGTGACCAAGACAAAGGAGATGATTGTGGACTACAGGAAAAAAAAGAGGACTGAGCACGCCCCCATTCTCATCGACGGGGCTGTAGTGGAACAGGTTGAGAGCTTCAAGTTCCTTGGTGTCCACATCACCAACGAACTATCATGGTCCAAACACACCAAGACAGTCGTGAAGAGGGCACGACAAAGCCTATTCCCCCTCAGGAGACTAAAAAGATTTGGCATGGGTCCTCAGATCCTCAAAAAATTATACAGCTGCACCATCGAGAGCATCCTGACTGGTTGCATCACCGCCTGGTATGGCAACTGCTTGGCCTCTGACCGCAAGGCACTACAGAGGGTAGTGCGTACGGCCCAGTACATCACTGGGGCAAAGCTCCCTGCCATCCAGGACCTCTATACCAGGCGGTGTCAGAGGAAGGCCCTCAAAATTGTCAAAGACTCCAGCCACCCTAGTCATAGACTGTTCTCTCTGCTACCGCACGGCAAGCGGTACCGGAGTGCCAAGTCTAGGTCCAAAAGACTTCTCAACAGCTTCTACCCCCAAGCCATAAGACTCCTGAACAGCTAATCATGGCTACCCGGACTATTTGCACTGCCCCCCCACCCCATCCTTTTTACGCTGCTGCTACTCTGTTAAGTATTTATGCATAGTCACTTTAACTCTACCCACATGTACATATTACCTCAACTACCTCAACTAGCCGGTGCCCCCGCACATTGACTATGCAACGGTACCCCCCTGTATATATAGCCTCCCTACTGTCACTTTATTTTACTGTATATATAGCCTCCCTACTGTCACTTTATTTTACTTCTGCTCTTTTTTTCTCAACACTTTTTTGTTGTTGTTTTATTCTTACTTTTTTGTTTAAAATAAATGCACTGTTGGTTAAGGGCTGTAAGTAAGCATTTCACTGTAATGTCTGCACCTGTTGTATTCGGCGCATGTGACCAATAAAATTTGATTTGATTTGATTTGGAAAGCAATGGGGAATTTTACATTTATTTTTACATTTAAGTCATTTAGCAGACGCTCTTATCCAGAGCGACTTACAGTTAGTGAGTGTATACATTATTTTTATTTATTTTTATTTTTCATACTGGCCCACCCGTTGGAATCGAACCCACTGAGCTACATCCCTGCCGGCCATTCCCTCCCCTACCCTGGACGATGCTGGGCCAATTGTGCGCCGCCCCATGGGAATGAAGGGTGACTAGTGTCAGTTGACATCACAATACATCACCTTCTCAGAAGTTGCTCCAGAAATCATAGTATCATTGCTGCTGAGAAAGATTGGCCAACATATTGCCATTACTGTGCAGTATTTCACAAATACTTAAAGTTCTAAAGTACATGACATTATTGAAATACACATTACACTACACACCTACTGAGCTCCTTGATTTTGTACAGTAGGCTCCCCCGTTCAGTTTTCGTCAGACAACACTTCTTCCCTTGCAAGGGTTTGATGAAAAACAGGATTTTATTTGTGTATAAGGTGCCACCTAGTGTTTAATGAAGCCAATCCATAACTCCCCACCGTCTTATGCATCACCACCAGTTCAGCATCCATAAATTCACTTGTGTCTCTATTTTAGTAATTGATTGACTGACATGCCGAAGGCTGGCATACAGCTTCAGAGTTTTTCCTGGTCAGGTCAAGTGGTCAGGTAACACTCCTGGCCTTAAACATAACATTCTCATTCCATCGCTCTTCTCCTATCTCTGGTGGTGTAGCTATTCATAGGAGGTGAATCCAGTGTGAGGAATAATATGAACCCTGGGCTCGTTTATTTACATTCTGTCCTGTACTCTTCGATTGTACATCCTGTTTCTCTACTTGGTTATCTCTCCCCTAACCTAATACAGCAGGCCTAACAGAAGCCTGAAACTAGATCCCCTACATCCTGGACTTGACATTACATGTTGGGCGAGGTTCTCTTCTGCACTGTTCAAACAATCCAGTATCTGTGGTGTAGTTAAGATGGAGTGTCACGTTGTTAACGTCCAATAGCCGATTTGCGCCACAGGCTCTCTTTACATTTCTCCTGAAAAACTGAACATCTGGTTAGAGGACTCGGCAGAGCCACAGATTATCCATTATATTGACCAGAAACTCCATAGAGAAATAGTAATGGCGTCTTTTTGTAGGCACACAAACTCCGCCATGGTTCGTTGGACATAGCCATAAGTGGAAATGAATGGTGTTTTTGGATAAACGCCAACAATAAAGTCAGTGGTAAACACAGGTTTAGGAGATTTTATATGTTTTGTTCTATGAGATAATCTTCATCAGCTAATGTCACTTTTTGTGAATTTTGAAGCATTTATGTAATTTTAAAAAAGCACATAAAGGCTTCATCATTCATAAAGGTCATGTTAACTGACTTATATTATCTCACAGAACAAAACATAGAAAATCTCCTAAACTTGTGTTAACCTCAGACTTTACTTTCGGCATTTAACCCAGAACCCTATTCTTTCCCCATTAATTTTCCCCATAGGAATGGCTAAACCAAAGATTATGGATATACTGACAAGATACATGTTTCTCCCCCCTAACAATGTGAGTCGTTGTCCACAAAGCGGCACGGCGAGCTGTCTAGCTCCCGCCTATCCTTTCTTTGGATTGGTGGATACATCTCATTATTGTAATCCTTTTTTAAATATTTGATGAGGGTTGTTGACGTCAACTGTCTGTATTCAATGGAGAGAGATGTATACAGTGGCAGAATACCTGACCACTGTGACTGACCCAAAATTAAGGAAAGCTTTGACTATGTACAGACTCAGTGAGCATTGCCTTGTTGTTGAGAAAGGTCGCCGTAGGCAGACCTGGCTCTCAAGAGAAGACAGGCTATGTGCACACTGCCCACAAAATGATGTGGAAACTGAGCTGAAATGAATTGAAATTGAGATGCTATTCTACTAGCCTCAGACCATGAATATGCATAGCCATCTCGAGACAACTCCGATATGAGGTGTTTTTTCTCAAAGTTGCTGGGATGTCACGTACACTTGTAACAACTTCAGCATTATGAAACTCCTATTTGATCAAATAAACCTCACGTAGCAAATAAGCCATAACATTTTTTATTGACCAAATTCGACACTCCATACAATTGATATCCATACAAAAACTCATTGCTTGGTGGGCGAAACAACAAAAAAACGTCACCTGCTGGAGGGAGATAGATTTTCCGCCGAGTTGGGTCTCTCTCTTCCTCTTCTGCTTCCTCTCTGGCTGAACGAACCAGAGGTAACTTATTTCCGGGTTTAAGGACTACAACAAAGATATTTATAACTAACCCAAGACAGGTCTTCTGTGTTGTTTACAGTGGGAGCAAATGAAACATAGTGGGCAGAACAAGGAAAGAGATGGGCAAAGTCAAGCATGAGCTAGCGAGATCCTATTGGCACGTTGTAGCAAGTATTTGCATATTTCTGTTAGGGAATGCCACCTTTGAAGTGCGCGTGTGCACAAACTCAACTCAACCTTGCACTCCTTTTTTTACTTTAGAAAATTAGCATAATGCAGGCCCAGGTTCACCAGAGATACTTTAGAGGAGATGGGAAACTCCAATTAAACTCTTAATAACGGCAATTGTGTACGTTGCCCACGCATCGTCAAAGGGCCGCACGGTGCATTCTGGGATATTTTGGGACAAGGACTTCCATCTTCTCCCACTACACGCAAATGGAGTTCCTCTCACTGACATATTTGGTGGTGAGAAAATGTTCTAAATGGATGCTTCAGCTTTATAGCCCCTGTGACCTGTGTATGGGTTACCCTATATGTATGTAACTACAAGCTGGCAAGCTCTATTGTCCACTCTAACAATTAAAATAAATGTATTCAAAAATGGAAAGTAAATCGGGAAATGACAAGATCAGCTGGGACCATTCTAGCCAATGAGAGGGTAGTGGCACAACTCAGATATAACTTTTTTTTTTCCTTCTCATGACCTACTTAATTTTTTTTTTTTTTTACAACATATAAAAGGTGTTGGTCTCATGTTATACGAGCTGAAATAAAATAGCCCAGAAATTTTGAATATGCACTGAAAGTGTATTTATCAAAAACTTTGTGCACAAAGTTGTTTACATCCCTGTAAGTGAGCATTTCTCCTTTGCCAAGATAATCCATCCACCTGATAGGTGTGGCATATCAAGAAGCTGATTAAACAGCATGATCATTACACCTAAAAAGGCCATGCTAAAATGTGCAGTTTTGTCACACAACACAATGCCACAGATGTCTCAAGTTTTGAGGGAGCGTGCAATTGGCATGCTGACTGCAGCAATGTCCACCAGAGCTGATGCCAGAGAATTGAATGTTAATTTCTCTACCATACAGTGCATTTGAAAGCCAAATGAACAGCTCTTTTAGTTGAACAGAGCAAAATGATCCGGCTCACCGAAAAGACTCGGAATGCCCATCACTATACAGTAGGCTACCCCTTCTGTCTTAGTCAAATACAACACTCTTTTCCTTGCAATGGTTCGACAAAAAACAGGATTAGATTTTTGTGTAAGGTGCCACCTAGTGTATTAATAAAGACAATGCATCCCTCCACCTTCATCTCGTGCAGCCCTATTGCTAACACAACTGATTAAACTAATTGCATTCTAAACTGAAGAACATGATTAGTTGATTATTGGAGTTAGGTATGGTAACAGGTGCTGGAGCAAAAGTGTGTCACCAATCAGGCCACGAGGACTGTAGTTGCCCATCCCTGCATCACCAGTTCAGCGTCCATAAATTCACCCATGTGTCTCTATTTGTAGTCATTGACTGACTGACATGCAGAAGGCTAGAATACAGGCTCAGAGTTTGGCCTGGTCAGGTCAAGTGGTCAGGTA